>NW_026938365.1:0-115281 GCF_032062105.1 Saccostrea cuccullata
TTAAAAATAATCTATGACATAATTACATAGTTAAGATTAATAAACTGATAAATAATTCATTTGCCCTCCTTCCAAAGTGCTACTCAGATAACTGACTATTAACAGCATACTATTAACAATTTAGTTATGAGTAGTTGCTTAAATATTGATTCAGGTAAACTCTGTTATCTGCTAATTACTTATGGCATGGTAATCATAACCATTATCAATCATAGATTTGGCTTTCTTGTTCTTCATAAAAAGATTTTTCTTATATTAGAATTCTTAATATTTTGAGGGTTTTTTCCTATACATTATATTCCTATGTAAAAATTTGACTGTCCGTTGTGACCCGACCCTACCACGGGTGCCATGGTTTAAACAAACTTGAATCTACAGATGCTTCCATATAAATATGAATCATGGCTGTGCTGTTCTTAAGAACTCCGATGTTAAACTTTGTTTTTCAATGGCGGCCCCACCCTACCCCAAGGGGGAACAAACTTGAACAAACTTAAATATACTTTACAATTTAGGATGATTTCACATGAGTTTCATCTTCTCAGGCCCAGTGGGCCAGTTCAGAAGATTTCCAAATGATGCCATTAATTTTTCACTTATTCATAATTATCTCCCCTTGGAAGAAAGTGTGTTCCTTTATTTGAACAAACTTGAATTCCCTTTACCCAATGATACGTTGTAGCAAGTTTGGTTGAAATTGGTCCAGTGGTTCTTGAGAAGAAGATTAAAATGTTAAAAGTTTATGATGAAGACGACAAGAACGATGACAGACAACAGAAATCTTTTGATCAGAAAAGTTCACCGGAGACTTTGGCTCTGGTGCGCTTAAAATTCAAATGAAAAATTCCTGGGACCTGTTTTTGTATGAGGTTCTATTTACCATGATACACACCAGTATTTGATGCCCTGATTACTATTTTTAAAACAAGAATTGAAAATTCTAAATTCATTTAAAATTTAGGATACACATAGATTATATCAAGGCTTATTACTTTTATTTTAAGTTTTAGAATATAATGAATAACATTATCATAGCATCTAAAAAAGAATAACCTATTTTAAAAATCAAGTCCTTATGTACTTTTAGTTTGATTGTAATAAAAACTTGGTAAAGTTAAAAAATAACACCAAGAACATAATAATCCAATGTAACGTAAACAAGAGGGTATGATAACAGGCGCGGATCCAGAAATTTTTCCAGGGGGGTCCACCCCAGTCCCACAAGGGTAGTCAATGACTTTTGATGCTTCAAACCTTCAAACTTTTGACTTTTCATACCACTTTCAAACAAATTCGCGTTTACCAGGGGGGGGGGGGGGTCTGCGTTTTCCGAGGGGGGTCGAAGTTAACTTTTTTCTCGCTTCTGTATAAAAATTTTATAACCTTGCAAATTCCAGGGGGGGGGGGGGGTCCTGACCCCCCCCCCCCTTGATCCGCGCATGGATAACTTTTCAGAAAACATGTATATTTAACTACCTGCTACTGCATATGTAACCCTTACCCTAACCTTTGGATCAGAGGGTGTGCTCTACATAAAAATATATTTAAAAAAATGCTTCAATTTTAGGCCATTTTCAAATGAATTTACAAGATATTGGGAAATTGACGCATTTTATGACATCATAATGCATTGTGTTATGTCACGTTATAAAGTTACATAATGACCAACAGTCAAAGTGATAAATACTGCATTTTCAAGCTTAACTAAGCAGTTTTGATTTTTCAGAAATTCTTTGGGCCAAAAAAGGCCCTAAGTGGCTCTTTATCTTTTAATCAGAGAAGTTCACTTGAGACTTTGGCTCAGGTGAGCTAAAAATTATTTAAAGTACAAACCAGTTAAGCTACAGTTTCACTATAAACTTCTAGTTTCATAAGCAAGTAGATGGAAATTGAAATTACAGGTAAACTGTTAGTGATACCATACTACTTTTAATTATGTATGTACCATGCTGCTTTTACTGATGTAACACATGTAATTGACAAGACTTTTACTGATGTAACACGTTATTGACAAGCTTTTACTAATGTAGCACATGTAATTGACAGGCCTTTACTAATGTAACATATGTACTAAATTAAAGACTTTTACTGATGTAACACATGTAATTGACAGTCTTTACTGATGTAACACGTTATTTACAGACTTTTACTGATAAAACACAAGTAATTTACAGACTTTTACTGATGAAACACATGTTATTTTGAGGATTTTACTGATGTAACATATGTAATTGACAGGCTTGTACTGATGTAACACATGTAATTTACAGGCTTAACTGATGTAACACATGTAATTTAAGGACTTTTACTGATGTAACACATGTAATTTACAGACTTTTAATGATGTAACAAATGTAATTTACAGGCTTCACTGATGTAACACATGCAATTTAATGACTTTTACTGATGTAACACAGGTAATTTTCAGGCTTTAGTGATGTTACCCCGCCCCCATTATTCTAGAGGAATAATGGACATGTAACGAGAATTGGAGTTTCCACATAGAGGGCGCCACCACTGCGGGATAGTTAGGTATGATAACATCACACTTATAGACAGAACTGGAACAATTCTGTTTATAATCAGGGTTAGGGTTAGGGTTTATCATAACACTTAAAACATTGTTGTGACGTCATGCCTTTGTTCTTGCAGTCTAAAAATTTACCTGTAGCCGTCCGATAATAATAATTAATATAATAATAATAAAAGACTGAATTAATATAATAATAAAAAAAGACGGCATTGATAACAAAATCGGACAGTATTTAAAAGACAAAAAGAAGAGTGAAATTAAGGTTAAATATGTCCAGAAACCCCCAATAAAAATGTTAGGAAAAATTCAGGGAAAGCAAACACAAGGAAATTAAGTTGCTACAAAATAGCAAATCCATGAAAATAATCCGAGTTTAAACCTTCCACAATATTAATACTTTCCACTCTTTAAAAGACTTTTTGATACAACACTTTGAATAAGCGAATTTAAATCCATTTCTGATAAATGGTCTGTAAATCTCCTTATTTTATGTTTGTTCCATGATGGCCACACTTTTAAAACCTGAGAATATTTCCATAATCTAAACTAAAACTTCAGGGTAAAAATCAACATTTTTACTTTCCATGGTGATAATTATAATATCATCCAAAATTATTTCAGTATCAATGTCAATTTCTGCACATCATAAATAAAAATGCCCCCCCCCCCCAAAAAAAAAAAATCTTTCACCACCGGACACCTGTCCTGCTAAACGACTGCCATTGAATGAATGAAATTGAACAAGAGTTCACTCACTTTTTTTAATGTCTTATTTCTTTTATCTACTTATCAGACGGGTAGAAAACAATGGATGCTTAAACTCCCATTGTGTTATTATCGGACTCCTCAAGGTAACTTTTGGACATTTCAATTGCAATGTTTTAAGTAAGATATATGCCTCATACTATTCTATATGTAAAATTATCAGACAGTTTTCGGCCCTAACGGGCCTCAAACAGTCTGATAATTTTACATAGAGAACAGTATTCGGCATATATCCATTACTTAGATCAGTGAGATGAGTAAACTTATTTTATAAGTCATATTAATAGAATAATAGTTAAGATAATAGACACTTTTATTCTGAACATACAATATATAGGAAAAAGAGATTTTAATATTATCAGTGAAAATAAGTATTATGTCTTTCCATTGACAGTAATGATTAAAAATGAATTCTAAATATAATTCTATTCATTTGTTTCTTTTCGATAGTTGTAGGAACATGGCAGCCATTGCTGAGGAACTGATCAAAAGAGGTCACGTGTTTAGGCAGACATCTTATCCTTGACCTCAGATAGAGCGCCATCTGCTGGATCAGAGATCAAATTATGAAGAAATGACTGCACATGCTCAGGATCAAGACTGTCTAGATAAACATCAGTGGCGGGGGATTTGAAGTTCTTGCTCTGTGATAAACTATAGCTGGGATCATAATGTTCTGTCAGGAGAGCTTCCACAAAATGGGACCACTGGCCGCTCTCTCCGAGTGAAAACCATTCACTTAATTTAGAATTACTGTGATAACTTTTAAGTTTCATAAGTTTTTGTTTTGTAAACTGAAAATTTTCAATATAGTCTGGATAATCTTTAATGTGTTGTACTCTTTTCCATTGGGAGGTTGATACGATAATGCTGTGCTTTCCCCATCTCTGAGTGTAAAGTTCGCGGTACGTGTACATTGCCTATCCGAACACTCTCTGACTCTACCCACACCACTTTCTCTGGAGTAAAGAATCGGAGCTTTTCTACTATCTGGGATTCAAACCATTTCTGTGAGGGTCGGGTTCCATTGATATCCGCCCCAAGTACTGATCTCCTGTGATTAGCAATGCCCTCTAGATCCAATATCTGTTCACCAAGAGCAGACTATTTAGATAAGAGAAATGTTTTTCCAGATCCAGTTGGTCCTATAAATCATAAAATATAAGTATAGTGATTAAGAATAAACAAGCTATATTGATTGTTGATTATTTTCAAACAATTTCATATGCAATATTTAGTCGTTCTAAAACAGAATCTGTATGTATTTATGTGGTGCTTACCTGATGAAACCTTGTATGTAAATTGTCTGGCAACTCATTTAAGCATTCTTTCACCTTTTCTTTATAAGTCTTATATCCTTTCTTTAGAACATACACTTCAAAACCAATTTGTGTCATCTGTTACGATCCTCTAATGTTATTAATAGAAATATTGCATCAGCTGTAGTAGTTATTTTTATCGTGTGACGTCAAATGGATTTCCAGAAGCTGAAGAACATCTGCACGAGCTCGCGATCGTCTGCGAGGATACGGGATTGGAGAGACTTGGCAATGGACTGATGGTTTGTCGCACTTTGTAATTCGGCCCATGATGTGTATATTACCGTGAAAGTACATATTTCGGAACCGCCGTCCATCGTGTGTGATGCTCTCGGAGTGGTGTAATTCTTTCTGGACTGGAGGACATTCGAACTGAACAGCTGAGTAAACGTTGTCTGAATTTGTTTATGATGTCAATTTGTGTGTAACTGTAACTGTGTGTTTATTTGATACTATTGCTTGTTTTCATTAAAATTTGTTAAAGCTTTTAATTCATTTTGGTTGGTGTGTTTTTTGTAAGTGTGTCACAGGTGAAAACGAGTTATAAATAGATTTGTGTATTCGGCGCACGTTACAAATTGGGGGCTCGTCCGGGATAATCGAACTTTTGGTTTTCTGTGGGTAATTTTAAAAAAAACGATATCTCCGAGATTTTGATCACTAAATTATTTCATTTGGGAATTTATCTCTTTATTATACACACCAGTCAAGATGGTTTTTAACTTAGAGGATTTTTTAAATGCACCAGATGCGCGGTTACTTCAAACACTGAAAAAAGATGAATTGTTTGAATTTGTGTCAAAGTTTCACTTGAATGTAAAGCGCAGTGCTCGGAAAATAGAAATCAGAAATGTCGTGATTCAGTATTTAGTTCAGAGAGGTATTTTGGATGATAGTGCATTGTCGTTGGTTGAAGATTTGAAATCTAGTGAAATTGAAAAAAGAAATTTTGAATATGAATTAGAGTTCAAGAAATTAGAAATTGAACAAGAGAGAGAAAGGCAGGCATTTGAAAGAGAAAAGAGAGAATATGAAAAAGAGAAAAGTGTGCAAGATCGGGAACATGAGTTGCAAATTAAGAAGTTAGAATTTGAGACGCAAAAGTTAAAACATGAGTTGGAAGTTGAGGCTAAGGCTAAATCAAAATCTGACTTTGATGTGACAAAGAACATAAGACTTGTCCCTAAGTTTCAAGAGAAAGATGTTGACAAATATTTCATTCATTTTGAGAAAATAGCAGAAAATTTGAAATGGCCAAAAGAATTCTGGCCACTATTGTTACAGAGTGCATTTGTTGGGAAAGCGAGGGAAGTCTACAGTGCATTGTCACTTCAGCAAAGTACTGATTATGATGTTATTAAGAAAAATGTTTTAAAAGCATATGAACTTGTCCCAGAAGCCTATAGACAGAAATTTAGAAATTACAAGAAATTCAATGAACAGACTCATGTTGAATTTGCGAGGGAGAAACAAGATATGTTTGAGAGATGGTGCACTTCTAAAAATGTTGGATCAAACTTTGAAAGGTTGAAACAGGTCATTTTGATTGAGGAATTCAAAAATTGTATACATCCTGAAATTAGAACATATTTAGATGAACAGAAGGTTGAGACTCTTGAGCAAGCTGCGACTGCGGCTGATGATTATGCACTAACACATAAGATATCTTTTGTAAAACTCAGTACTAGTCAACAGAAGATGACCAGCTATGACAGTTCTCGAGGGGGACCAGACACTTCACAGGTAATTCAACCTAAGATGGCGTACTCTGAGATCAAAGGTAGGGACAAGAATAATGAAACCTTAAAGCAGGTACCCATTTGTAATTATTGTAAAAAGAAGGGTCACATTAAGTCTGAATGTTGGGCATTACAGAGGAAAAAACCTGTAAGTAATGATAGTAAGCCAAGTCCCACGGCTCTTACATCTGTCCAAGGTAAGGTTTCCTGTAGTCAGTTTGAGAACACTGCTGTTAAGTCTGTCGAGCCAGAGTCTGAAGTACTTAGGGAGGAATTTAAGCCTTTTGTATTCGATGGTTTAGTGTCTGTGGGTACCGACTCATACCCTATAAGAATTTTAAGGGATACAGGTGCTTCTCAGTCTTTGTTACTAGAGGGCGTGTTGCCACTGTCTGAGAAGACACATACTGGTTCTGAAGTGCTGATTCAAGGTGTAGAATTAGGACTTGTGAAAGTTCCTCTTCATGTTATAGACTTGAAGTCAGATTTAGTCTCTGGGTCTGTGGTCGTAGGCGTTAGACCTACTTTACCTGTTAAGGGAGTTTCTCTTTTGTTAGGTAATGATTTAGCTGGGGGTAGGGTGGTACCTGACCCAATCATTTGTGAGAAGCCTAGTCTTATAGGAGAGATAGAGGAGGAGAATAAAGAGTTATTTCCTTCATGTGCTATTACAAGGGCTATGGCTAAGAAACTAGGACATGCTGAACAGACGGTAAGTCAGAAGTTAGATACAGGGAAGGACTTGTCTATAGATCTTGATGAGACATTTTTGTCAGCTATGTTGGATTCAGAAAGTCACATTTCCTCAGAGGATCAGCAGTCTAAAGGTGATGTATTTGGTTTACAGGAAATGTTAGACAACACACCTCTTACTAGAGATAAGTTGATATCTGAGCAAGAGTCAGATGTTGAATTACAAGGTCTCATTGAACAGGCTTTGTCTCCAGAGGAGGCAGAGAAGGTCCCTGTTTGTTATTATAAGAATCAGGGTGTACTCATGAGAAAATGGCGTCCCCCTGATGCTTCAGTAGAGGATGAGTGGCAAATCCACCATCAAATTGTAGTACCTAGGGTATATCAGAGAACAGTCATAGGGCTTGCCCATGACACACCAATGTCGGGTCATTTGGGGGTCACAAAGACCTACCATAAGGCATTGACTCACTTCTTCTGGCCTAAGATGAGAAGGGATATAGTTGACTATTGTAAGTCATGTCATGTCTGCCAAGTAGTGGGAAAACCTAATCAAAAAATCCCTCCTGCTGCTTTAAAGCCTATCCCTGCTTTTGATGAACCATTTACCAAGGTCATTATAGATTGTGTGGGTCCCTTACCTAAAACCAAAACTGGTAATCAGTACTTGTTGACAATAATGTGTGCATCGACACGCTTCCCTGAAGCAATTCCCCTGCGAAACATAAAGGCTAGAACCATTGTCAATGCTTTGACCAAGTTTTTCACCAATTTTGGTTTGCCCCAGTCAGTACAGTCTGATCAAGGTTCCAATTTCACATCCAAGGTCTTTAAACAGGTAATGCAGGAGTTGGGGGTTAAGCACCATACATCCAGTGCATACCATCCGGAGTCCCAGGGGGCTCTTGAGAGGTTTCATCAAACCTTGAAAACTATGATTCGAAAGTATTGTTTGTCAAATGAGAAGGAGTGGGACCAGGGAATCCCCTTTCTTTTATTTGCTGTTAGGGATGCAAAACAAGAATCGTTGGGTTTTAGTCCCTTTGAACTTGTATATGGTCACACTGTGAGAGGACCATTGAAATTGCTCAAAGAGAAATGGTTGGTTGAAGAGAGTGAGACAAATTTATTAGATTATGTAGCAAAGTTCAAAGAGAGGCTCAATCAGACTTGGACGCTAGCCAGAGAGAATTTAAAGGTAAGTCAAGACAAAATGAAAACCTGGTATGACAAGCGTACAAAAACGAGAACATTTAAGTCAGGAGACAAAGTCCTTGTCTTACTACCCATTCCAGGTCAGCCTTTACGTGCTAAATACTTTGGCCCATTTGAAGTTGAACGCAAGGTCAATGACTTGAATTACGTTATTAAGACACCTGGTCGACGCAAGAGCAAACAGCTCTGTCACATCAACATGATCAAGCAGTATCATAACCGAACTGACATAGATCACCCCAAGGTAGACTCAGTTGCTGCTTCAAACACTGAAGTTAAGTCTACCCCAGAACAAGACAAACTTGCACATGAGTATGATCAGTCTACTCCTAAGTTGAAAAACTCTGATGTTTTGTCAGACTTAGAGTCTAAACTTAGCCACTTGCAAGAAAATGAAAAAGAAGAGCTTATGTCTCTAATACAAGAATTTACACATTTATTCCCGGATGTTCCTAAAAAGACCAATCTTGTATATCATGATATAGATGTTGGGGATGCATCTCCCATTAAACAACATCCTTACAGAATGAACCCTGTAAAACAAGAACACTGCCATGCAGAACTGGCATATATGTTAGAACATGACATAATTGAGTACAGTAACAGCCCTTGGAGCTCCCCTTGTCTCCTTGTTCCCAAGCCAGATGGGTCGTTCAGATTCTGTACAGATTTCCGCAAGGTCAACACAATTACCAAAACTGACTCTTACCCGATTCCCAGAATTGAAGACTGCATCGATAAAATTGGTCATGCCAAATACGTAAGTAAATTCGATCTTTTGAAAGGGTATTGGCAGGTCCCACTGACCGAGAGAGCGAAAGAGATTTCAGCCTTCGTTACCCCAAAAGGTTTCTACCAATATAAGGTGATGCCTTTTGGGTTAAAAAATGCACCTGCAACCTTTCAAAGGATGATCAATCATTTACTTAGTGATGTAGATGCAAGTGAGGCATACATTGATGATGTGATAGTGTATAGTAACACTTTTCAAGAGCATTTGTCACACATAAGGGCATTATTTGAGAAACTTTCAGATGCAAATTTGACTGTAAGCCTTACAAAAACTGAATTTTGCCATGCTGTAGTTGAATATTTAGGCCATGTTGTTGGTAACGGCCATGTTAGACCAGTGTTTGCAAAGGTTGAGGCAATTGTAAATTTTCCAGCACCTCAGTGTAAGAAAGAACTGATGAGATTCCTGGGAATGGCGGGGTACTATAGAAAATTTTGCCCTAACTTTTCGACCATTGCTAACCCATTGACCTGTCTCTTGAAAAAGAATAGGAAATTTATTTGGGATAAATCATGCCAACAGGCTTTCCAGCAAATCAAAACGATTCTCATGGTCTCTCCAGTTCTTTCATCACCAGATTTTGATAAAGAATTTTTGTTGCAAATTGATGCTAGTGATGTGGGTTGTGGGGCAGTTTTGTTACAAGAAGATGAAAATTGTGTTTGTCATCCTGTTGCTTATTTTTCCAAAAAGTTTTCCAAATGTCAAAAAAATTATTCAACTGTAGAAAAAGAGTGTTTGTCCATGTTATTAGCATTGCAACATTTTGATGTGTATGTGAATTCATCTGTACATCCAGTTGTTGTTTTCACTGACCACAATCCACTCACATTTGTTCACAAAATGAAAAACAAAAATCAGAGGTTAATGAGATGGAGTTTGGAATTACAAGATAAAAATATTGTCATAAAGCATATTAAGGGAAAAGAGAATTTGATCGCAGATGCATTGTCCAGAGTACATGTTGATTAAAATGTTATTTTATTGAAAAATATGTAAATTTGTGAAATCATATTGTTTCATTGTAACTGTAAAAGTTTTCATTATACTCAAACTTTTCTTTAAGGGGGGAGGTGTTACGATCCTCTAATGTTAATAATAGAAATATTGCATCAGCTGTAGTAGTTATTTTTATCGTGTGACGTCACATGGATTTCCAGAAGCTGAAGAACATCTGCACGAGCTCGCGATCGTCTGCGAGGATACGGGATTGGAGAGACTTGGCAATGGACTGATGGTTTGTCGTACTTTGTAATTCGGCCCATGATGTGTATATTACCGTGAAAGTACATATTTCGGAACCGCCGTCCATCGTGTGTGATGCTCTCGGAGTGGTGTAATTCGTTCTGGACTGGAGGACATTCGAACTGAACAGCTGAGTAAACGTTGTCTGAATTTGTTTATGATGTCAATTTGTGTGTAACTGTAACTGTGTGTTTATTTGATACTATTGCTTGTTTTCATTAAAATTTGTTAAAGCTTTTAATTCATTTTGGTTGGTGTGTTTTTTGTAAGTGTGTCACAGGTGAAAACGAGTTATAAATAGATTTGTGTATTCGGCGCACGTTACACATCACCACAGCAACACTATATGACCTTTGACCTCCTCTCCAACAATAAATCAGGGGAGAGTACTCTTTTGGTTTCTTTATCAGATATTCATGGAATTTCATACCCTCCCCCCTTATTTTTTTAAACCTGACAATAGAGTAATGATTTCTTTTTCGAAGACAAAGTAACATTCTGCATATTCAATTGTTTTCTTTCCTAGTTAGTAATATTTGATCCATTTTTAGGGGTGCACCGACACAGTCCTAACTGAACCGACTTTACTGTCATTACGTCACAATTGTTAAATTAACTTTTCTTATATTATGACGTCATGTACTACGTAACTTTAGTTCAAACGAACCGCGTGTCGTGCGATATTAATTTCCGCGGACGCGCTTTCGCGACGATATCACAAAAGGAGGAATATCACGTGACATACTTTCAGCCAATGAAAACTACGAATATAATCTTCTTATATAATATCATAAAATATTGGGCTAACTAATAATTTGTGATTTCGCCTAAATACTAAATAACTTTAATTTTTATTTTCCTAAAGAATCCAAATTTAAATATCATAGGGTATTTAAGATTTTAGTAAATTTCTTGTTGTCCTTATTTCTCTGATGGACAATGTGTAAACTTTAAACCAATCCAACATAACAAGAGGCCCGTGGGTCACAACACTCACCTAAGTAACGATGGCCCTTCTTGTTCTTCATCAATGAAAAGGGTCAAGATAAAGAACAATAGCAATCTCAAAAAATCAATAACCATACAAATCTGTTAAAAGGGCTTAAACAAGTACCCATCAAAATACTAAAGAAGATATTTTTCCACTTTGATTGCCCATTGTAGAACCACTCTCCAGAGTCATGATATGAACAAACTTAAATCTACAGACTACCCGGCCATGCCTCCATATAAATAGGAGAGATTATGGATTTGTTCTTGAGATGAAGATTTTTATAGAGTTTTCCCATCTATTTCTATGTAAAACTCCGATTGCATGTTGAGGCACCATTCTAATACAGGGGTCATGATTTGAACAAGGTTAAATCTGACAATACCCCTCCCTCAAACTGGTTCCAACCTGCGACTTATTCAACAGGTACAGTGTTTTACAATTAAAATATATTTCACATATACTGTAGTACAAATATAATTAATACATTTCGCAGGCTCCTATTATTTCAGTGTATTCAGTTTTACTATTATTAAATTCCCTGAGATCAAATTGAACACAGTCACACAGGAGTCAGAAGCTGTACTGAGGTTAAGTGTTCTATACAGCAAAACCATAATATGAAAAAATTACATGTACAAATTTAAAAAACAGCAAAGGATGTATTCACTTTGACAAAAGTATTGACCTATAGGAGAGAACAATTTTCCGGAAAAGGTGACATTTAAAAATTAACCATAAATTATTGTTTTCTACCGTATATATGTCTAAATATTTCAAATTTGTATTGTATACCTAAAAGAAGGTGGTTTTAGCTTTATTGTGTTCTAAAAATGAAATGACATAAACAAGTTTTGAAACTGGCGTAAATATTAGTTAAATTAATGACTCTGATAAATCAGGAAAGAATGTGGCATGAAGGTTTACCATTCTGCAAATATGACGTCATTTATGTGAAGCATTTTTCTATTTTCAACAGAAAAAGCCTCTAAAATGGCACATTTCAAGAGATTTTCCTTTAAAAAACAGTGTCCACAGCTGTCGCCCACGTGAATTTTTTGATATTTTGTGCACAATTCAATAACAAATCACATATCTCAAGATCTTTGTGGGCGATGCCTGTAATGAATTTCAATAGTATATATTCCTTAGAATTTAATCACATTTATTTTGGCTACACATATTAGTAACTGTACTCCCTTCGATTTCGATTTCATTTAGGCCTATATAATTTGCACACATTAATTGCATGCTTTTCTGATTGACAATATCTATGTGGTTTTTGGAGACCAGGTATTCCAACAATCTATTGGAATTCCCATGGGTACAAATTGCGCTCCGTTATTAGCAGACTTATTTTTATATTCATATGAAGCAGAATTTATGCAAAATCTTATGCGTGAAAAGAAGAAAACACTTGCTGTGGCCTTCAACTCGACATTTAGATATATCGACGACGTATTGTCAATTAATAATGATAATTTCCATTCCTACGTCGACACGATATATCCTGGTGAACTTGAGATTAAAGATACCACAGAGTCCGACACTTCTGCTTCATACTTGGATATTTTACTTGAAAAAGACACTAATGGTAATCTAACAACCAAGCTATATGATAAACGTGATGACTTTAACTTTTCTATCGTCAACTTCCCTTACTTATGCAGCAATATACCTTCATCACCTGCATACGGAGTATATATATCTCAGTTGATTCGATACGCAAGAGCATGCTCTACGTATGAACAATTTCTTAAACGAGGTAAATTATTGACAAGCAAGTTGATGAAACAAGAATATCAACAGTCTCGTTTAAAGTCATCATTTCGTAAATTCTATGGTCGATACAATGACCTTGTCAGCACATACAATTTATCATTGAATGAAATGCTGACTGACGTTTTTCATACAAATTGTTAGTCCATTATTTATACTCTGAATTGACGACGGATTTTTTCCGTTATTTCCTGATTATGACAACGAGCACACGGCGGGTGTGACCGGTCGGCAGGGGATGCTCACTCCTCCATGGCACCTGATCCCACCTCTGATGTTTCGGAGGTCCGTGTTTGCTCTGCTCTTATTTTGTATATTGTTTAATGGACGTTGAGATTGAATACTGTTCGTTATTTCCATTTCCTTCTTTTAACCATGTATCTCTGCTGGTGGATACTTGTCGTTCGGTACTTATTCATGCATGAATACACAGAATAACGAAATGATACTGACATGCGCGTCGCCCAGTATAAAAAGGCGTCACTCCTTTGAGTCTATTAGGGACACAGACTCAAGGAGTTCAGTGGGTGCCCCTCGGATTATCCTCAGGGATATTAAACATATGTCATATGTACAGTCTTCAGATTCCCAGTTTTGGTATAAAACCAATACATCATATACCAAATTGAAAGAGTGTAAAGTTTCTATTACAGATATATTGGATGATTCCTTTTCCGATCCAATGTCTTCGGTTTCCAAATGTTCTGTGCAAAACTGTAAAACCTGTGACATTTTGATAACTGACACTTCTTTCACCAGTAAACTTACTGGGCAGAGCTTCTATACCAAAACTTGGGAAAATCTGAACTGCAAATCTTCTAATGTTGTCTATGGAATAGAATGTAATCTGTGTGGACTTATTTATGTCGGTGAAACCAAGGGATCGCTTAACAAAAGAATATCAGGTCATCGATTTCAAATAAATCATGGTGGTCAGCAGCTTTTATATAAGCATTTTAATTCACCTGATCATTCTATTTTATCAATGAAAGTTAGAATTCTGGAAAAGATTTATCACCACACAAATAGTCCGTCGTTAAGTACACCTTTCCGTAGACAACGTGAAGAAGTTTGGATTAGGAAACTAGGGACAGCCTTTCCCTATGGATGTAATGACAATGTCGATAGTGTTGGAAATCTTTCAACCCCGCAGTGTAATAATATAAATGTGATGGGACTTTTTAACAATACTCAGAGACGTAAGCGTTGTCATGGACATCGTTCGTACAATAAACCTGCAATACACGACGTCTCTTTTGATTCATTACTACCTTATGTAAACCAACAGTTAGGTCTACATCATATTCGAACAAAACTTTACTCTGTCCCTTTGAAACTTTTAAATAGTCTTCTTGAAAAGGCCAAGGAACATCCAATTTTAGATTCCTCGTCACCTGAATATAGGCTCGATTCTGTGATTATGGATATTGCATATCATAGGCTTTTTAAACCCGCACGTTTCACGGAAGAAAATGCAGCTAAAACAATCCGTCTTTTCCTTAAACTTCAATATGCCAATAAAGGAATTGACGCGGTTAATATAAGTAATATTCTTAGTCACAAAGGGTCCAGTCTTGTATTCCACCATATTTCAAGTTAAAGACTACACCTTGTATTTCCTACAAATATACATCGACCATTGCTTCCAAACTTTTCAATTACAAAAACACTTTACATGGCCTGGATATCGACTATCTGAAAAATAATCCCCCTTCGTGTTCATGTTCTTCTTCGCCCTATAACTATAGTCCTGCTGGACACGTTATTACAGGTGACGTAAAAATAGTTCGCAATGAGGACCTTAGATCACTTATTTTAAAAGGTCCTAAATATAGGGAACCCCGATCCTTCAACTGGCGTCGGAATTTCATAAATATTATGGATTCTATTGAAAATTACGCCAGACGATGGGCCAGATATGAAAAAGAAGACATTGACACCTTGTCAGAATGGATTAAATGTATCAGATCCATGTTAAAGTCACGTATTAAAAGATTGAGGGGCAAAATGAAAACCATCTATCCTTCTGTGTTCAATAAACCAGAAGTGAAAAAAGAATTAGATAGATTACACGATCAGTACGTACTGGTTCCTGCCGACAAAGCAGGTAACAACATTGTCTTCGTTTGTACGGCTCATTATGTAAATTGCATTCTAGAAGAACTTGGATTTAATTCTACAAGTGGTAATCCTACTTATACTCATACTTCCCTTTCTAAAGAAGAAATTCTTCAAAATCACCTGTCAGTTTTGAATACTTTTAATATTCCACAGAGCCAAAATGAATTTGAACTACCTTATATATATTGGATTCCGAAACTTCATAAGAATCCTTACAAACAAAGATACATTGCAGGTTCCAGTAAATGTTCAACCAAGCCTCTTTCGTTACTTCTCACTAAAATATTGACAGTAGTGAAGGAAAAACTTCAAGAGTACTGTACAACTATATATTCAAGAAGTGGTGTAAATCAGATGTGGATACTAAAAAATTCTAAAGAACTTTTGGACAATTTGAAATCACAAGACTTTACAAAAATCATCAGCTTAAAAACTTACGACTTTTCAACTTTATACACAACAATTCCCCACGACAAATTAAAATCCAGGCTTTTTGATATCATTGACAGCTGCTTCTTCAATAAAAATGGAACTCGTAAATTTACTTACCTCGTCATTGGTCATTTGAAAAATTATTTTGTTAAAACAGATTCTGATTGCACACATAAGTACTCTGAAATTGACATCAAGAAGATGCTTGAGTTTCTGATTGTCAATATCTATGTGGTTTTTGGAGACCAGGTATTTCAACAATCTATTGGAATTCCCATGGGTACAAATTGCGCTCCGTTATTAGCAGACTTATTTTTATATTCATATGAAGCAGAATTTATGCAAAATCTTATGCGTGAAAAGAAGAAAACACTTGCTGTGGCCTTCAACTCGACATTTAGATATATCGACGACGTATTGTCAATTAATAATGATAATTTCCATTCCTACGTCGACACGATATATCCTGGTGAACTTGAGATTAAAGATACCACAGAGTCCGACACTTCTGCTACATACTTGGATATTTTACTTGAAAAAGACACTAATGGTAATCTAACAACCAAGCTATATGATAAACGTGATGACTTTAACTTTTCTATCGTCAACTTCCCTTACTTATGCAGCAATATACCTTCATCACCTGCATACGGAGTATATATATCTCAGTTGATTCGATACGCAAGAGCATGCTCTACGTATGAACAATTTCTTAAACGAGGTAAATTATTGACAAGCAAGTTGATGAAACAAGAATATCAACAGTCTCGTTTAAAGTCATCATTTCGTAAATTCTATGGTCGATACAATGACCTTGTCAGCACATACAATTTATCATTGAATGAAATGCTGACTGACGTTTTTCATACAAATTGTTAGTCCATTATTTATACACTGAATTGACGACGGATTTTTTCCGTTATTTCCTGATTATGACAACGAGCACACGGCGGGTGTGACCGGTCGGCAGGGGATGCTCACTCCTCCATGGCACCTGATCCCACCTCTGATGTTTCGGAGGTCCGTGTTTGCTCTGCTCTTATTTTGTATATTGTTTAATGGACGTTGAGATTGAATACTGTTCGTTATTTCCATATCCTTCTTTATCATATCTACGGATAAATAGCCTAGACATAAAGAATAGAACTTTAGAGACAGTAGACATTACCATTATGCACAATGAGAAGTAAAGAAAAATGTCAATTATTACATTTAGAGATAACAAACTTAAGAAAATCAATGAGAGGGTTCCCCCTATCTCTACTCACTGAAATCAAGATTTAGGAAAAACAAATTGTTACATGTAATCAGCCTAATGTCATAAATCAGAAAGGAAATCGACAAGTTTTTTGTAGACAAAAAAAAAAAAAAAAAAAAAAAGCCCGGCCCTATTGATCAGATCACTATTTTTAATGATGTGATCCTTTGCAATAGATTAAAAGTATCTTTTACTTTTTCCACCTGGCTACACCCTGATTTAATTCATCATCGTCATGTTTGCTATAACAATGTTTTACAGTCAATATATTATGTTAGCCAGCAAAACATTTTTGCTGATTTGTTCAAGTAATTTTGTACTTAAAATTTGTGGAACTGTTCCCATTCTGACACATAAAATTGTTCATTTTTTGCAGTTGACTGGAATCACACAATCTCAGGCGGATTGACAACCACATTTAACAGTTTCAGACAAGGTCAGATAAATATCATTTATGCTATCTATTCATAACAATAAAGTTTCTAAATATGCTTTTATAATATATCAGTCTTAAAGGATCTGGCAAAATATAATAATTAATCAGTTTATGCTTTAAATATACAGCTCAACGCACTTTTTAAACTCGCGTGGCTTTTCGTACAAATTAAGGTCACATTGTTATAATGCAAAATTGTGTAACGTGGCAACAAAATATATTTTAAAAATGATTTATAACTTTATTTTGATCATATTTCATTATTACTTTAAACATAATTCACATATAATAATTAATAGATATTTATGAGAGTTTCTACATGGTTTTTTTCATGGTTTCTCATTAAATGCAACCTTCTTTGTATCCGTTCTTTTTAAAGCATAATTTTGCCTTGCCTTCATACAGAAACAGTGCAGTCCATGTAACTTCTGTATTTTCTGTACATCAATATGACACTAAGACGCAAGATGATAGAAGTATTTCTCATCTGTTCAACTGCTTTCCATGTTAAAAAGATGGCATTTTTTTAGTTTAACTTCCCGAAATCTAGCATCATGAAAGATACCTTCCAAAGCAAAATTTCAAAGTTTCAGACCATAAATGTAAAAGAATTTTCTTTTCAATATTTACAATTTACTATGTTGAAAGACAAACAATACTTTATTATCTTATCCTTTCACATGATTTCTTTATGCAGTTTTGTCTTACTTCTGCGCTGCATTTCGACAAAAGCAAAACAGTAAATATACATGTACATTTACAGTACTGTGTAGATCATGCAAGCTCTGTGCCCAACTTAAAGTCTGTGACTTACATTTCGATTTTACTATTTTTTAGTCACTTTCCCATATGCAAGTGGTTGATGAAATTTCACTTGCCCATCCCTAAAGTTCACTAGCCTTGAAGTCGGGCAAAGGGATTTGCCAACCCTTGAGAGGGGTATTATTTTTAAAACTTTCTTTAAGAATCTGTAACTATCTTTGTAGTTTATGATCTACCTTGGATGAACAGGAATATCATACTTAATAAAGTTTCATACAATGATGATAAAATCACAATCCTTTGTGTGCAGATTTAAGGACATGTTGCTGCAAGATTTTTACCTCATCTCAACAAAGTTTTTTGGAGCAAATTTCTTTTCTTGTATTCTGTGTCATAATCTAAATAAGGAGTTGCATATATAATGCTTTTAGCCAGTCAAAGTTTCAGATGCTTTTATTTTAGCTATAGAATGACCAGATTAATGTTTTTTGAAACAAGTAAACGTTTTTGGAGCATATTAATATTTTTGGAGCAAGGCTCATTTTCAAGTACTGTAACTACAAACCCAGTATTGCCCGCACTTGTAAGGATGATACAGATAAGGATGTTCATTTTAAGGCTTGCTTGGGATGCTGGATCTGACCTACATTTTCCAGATGAGTGACCAGGTTGAGGTTTTTGGAGCAAATCCATTACCAAGAAACTATAAGTGTCACACCATCTTCTAAGGGGAGATAATTTAGAATTAGAAAAAAATAATGGCATCTTTTAAAAATCTTCTTTAAACCAATAGATCAGGGAATATGAAACATGTCGGAACATCGTCAGTTAGTGTGGATTCAAATTTGTTTAAATTTTGACCCCATTAAAATCTTCTTAAGAATATCAACGCCATCGTAAGTTAAATTATTTTTGGGTTAGGGTTAGGGTAAGTGTAGTCTAAGTTTGTAAAAATCATGACTCCTGGGGGTTAAGGCGGGCCACAATAGAAAATTAAATCTTAAAGTAAAAAAACTTTTAAAATCTTTTGAAGCCATGATTAATCAAAGAAATATAGAAACATCCTCAGGTGGTGTTGATTCAAGTTTGTACAAATCATTCACCAAGGAAGTTGTTTGGGACCACTTACTTTTTTAAACTTCTCAATACAGAAACTGATTTCTGTTTTTTCAAGTTTAAGTGCTTAAGTGCATAAGTGCTTATGGGCCTCTTGTTATATATGAATCCATACTATTTTACTTCATTACATTCACATTAAAACCATTGTATGTCACAACAATGGTTTATGGAAAAGACATCCAATGAGAGATATCCACAGTGTGGTAAAAAAAAAATGAGGTAAAAGATGAAACTCGATGGAAGGTTATTTGGTTTTTAATCTATTTTTCATATATAAATATATAAAGGAAATGAAAATTTTAATTCCGTGGTGTTAAAATTTCACAATTTCTCAAAAAGTACCAATTGCTATGGTTTTAATTTCACGCTGTAAGAAATTAATTTATATTTCGTATGAGCATGTTAACGTTTTTAAAAACTTATGATAGCATTCATGATGTTTTTAATTTTACTGGAAAATGATTAATAGGAAACGTTGTGAAATTTAAACCATCATGATTATTAATTTACCAATCTATAGTATAACTGATTTTACTGAAAAAAATCATTGTTTCACAAATTTTATTTACAAATCATGCAAATAACAGACTTAATTTACAAGAAAAAAATAAAAAACATAAGGATTTCTTTACATATACATAGAAGATTGTCAGAGAATATTCCCGAAATTCCCATTTCTTTTAAAAGGATAATAAACAATACCACATTTAAATATCAAACTATAAATTTAAAAAAATAAATTCAAAGGTAGAAAGTGAATGGGGGGGGGGGGGGTTCCTTCATACTCCTGTTAAAGAAAAGTTCTGAATTGCTGAACTCTGACAGGTAACTATCTTGATTTTTTGTTATTGATTTCTGTGCACGAGTGTCATGAGTTCCTGTATTCTCATCAATGTAGCAGTTTGTATGTTTTGCGATGCATGTCTGAGAGATTGTTGGTAGGAGAACAGAGCAGCCTGATAGTTCCCTGTAACCTGTTGACAGATCCCTAGAATCTGCCAAGATATGTCTCTGTATCGTAAATCTATATATTTTCCCTGATCATGGTGTACCAGGTCCTGTAGGTCATTAAGAGATGTTTGTGCTCTCACTGGGTCTACATGTCTGTAACACAAGATCTCTAACATGTATAACACAACATAGTGTGGAATAGTTAATATAGGGTATCCAAAGTGTTGTTCTGGCACCAATTCATTTATGTAACAGACTGCGTTGAAAATAAGAATATCACATACTACAGCATGTCTTTTATGTACATTAGAGAAAAATACTGGCATTACATATGGCTGTGAGCACTTGACCTTTGTCATCTCTATAACTGATAATGCTTCTTTATATCTAAGCGTCTTGTAGAAAAACATTGCAATAAACAACATATCAGAAATACTCCCAAACTTGGATGCTAATTTCAGCATAAAACTGGATATTTTGATAGCCAGATATACCTGTTTGTTTACGATTGAGTTAGTATCTAATCCTTTTGGTGCAAAAATGGTTAAAAGCTTGAATAACATAAAAGCAGTGTTCTGGAGTATGCAGACTATAAACCTCCGTAACATGAGAACCTGGTACTTGGTCAGGGGTAAAATTATCAACTTTTCTACAGCACTAAAGAACCTCATACATGAGTGCAGGTTACTTGCTGATATTTGTATATCAGTGTTATACAACTCAATGATTAGATTTCTTTGTAACAAAACCCTGGAGACCAACATGTGCTTATATGTATCAACAGATTGTCTGGGATTTTGAAGGACACTTATAACACTGGACCTGATAGATGGAATATGAAGCAGTGATACTAAACCCTTCTCATACAATTTATGAAGCCTAATGAATAATTTCTTTTGTGCTTCACCATGAATATTACTCAGAAACATGTTGTTTTCTGGAATGAAAAAGTTGGGACAGACCCCCTCATACACCCATTTAAGGATAAGTTTGAAACAAACCCAGAAACAATGAAAAAGATTGTGAGGACACCATTGAGGTATCATGTTCAGTTGTAACACCCAGAAAACTGCTGTCTTCATGTGATAGGAACAAAGCAATTTGTCCTCATCATTTAATCCATCGTTAATACATTCTTTTAAAAACAATTTAAGCAGCCCATAGGTTAAGAATTGGCAATGGTTCATTGAATATACAAGTTTTTGTTCTGCCAAAGAGAATGATATTCTCCATTCTTTGTCTGCATGTTTACCTAGTTTGTGTCCTATTGCTACAAAGTGACATCCATTTCTGACTATGTCATCAACAATATAAGAAGGGGGCCATGAGTGACATCTGTCTATCCATTTGGAGGCAGGAGGGGGCCAAAAATCACAGACAAAACATCGGGCAGTGTCATACTCTCTTCCTTCTAAAACGCCACTACCACATGGGCCATGCTCCTTAAAATTAGGCCAATCTGCTGAACATGTAATCTGTCTGTATTTGGAACTTGATATGTAGCGTCTGCCGTTTATTCTCATACACGCATTCTTTACACTTTCCCTGTGTGTTGGTGTCAATAATTCAAGTAAAGAAAATCCTGGAGGGCTCTCTGTACAATCACAGAGAATCAGGTTTGTTCTATTTAAGACATAATTCTGAGCCTGGCTTAAGTCCCATATTACCTTGTGGTCATTTGGCCAAAACATAAAGTCATAATCATGTAGCCTGAATCCTTCTCTTCGACCCCCACTCATCATCATACTGTCTGCTTCTCTTGTATTTATTACTTGATTTATCATCATTAACCTGAAGTCCACCATCTGTCTCCTCATGATCACCGTCTCTGAGGACCCCACCCTATGACACAGTTTCATAAACACAGACTCTGATATATGCTGTATAACCAGGTCCCTGTACCAAATATAAAATAAATATACATTTGTATAAATATGTTACTGAAAAATTCAATATTAACGAGTTTTAGTTATATTTTTATAGACCAAAATCATACAACTCATCATTTTCATTGTACAACATCTCACCAGTTACTGTACCATCGCTCTAACTTACATAATAATGCTTTTTAGAATATCAAGAAACATTAAGGTATGTCACTCGTGAAATTTGTTAAATCAAGGATTTTTTGAGAAGTATTGTTTTGATAAGTACTCATATAGTGTAACTCGAAATAGCAGAGAAAATAGGAGATCAGTGTGCATCTTACTGATCCACGGTACAATTACGTTGACCTTTTTTCACTTAAATTGTAATTCTTTGGTTTATTACTCTAACATTCATTATATTATATCAGATGTAACCATGGCAATAAATTTAATCTTATTTTACGTACAATGGTCTGAATAATATTCATAATTGAAAATAATCTTGCAAATTAATGCGCGTAAATTTTTGTGTGACCTTTTTGCACTAAAAAGTAACATGTTTGGAGGTATTAAAAACTAAATAAAGCAATAAAACATTTTCTTATATCAAACTTTTTACGACTTCAGTGCTGATCAGTCGCAACTATTGAGTAGTTTGAAATAACAAAAGAAAATGTTGATGTTAATTTTGAAATATTGGTCAAAATATGTGCATTTCAGACTAAAAATTGGTGTAAATTTTATCATGACTTCTTACATGTCTTCATAAATTTGTTGAGGGAAGGTGTAAAACCTGTTCTAAAAATATAAGTTAAGACCTTTATCAAATATTCCTAGCTATATCCTTACGGAAAATGTTCTCCGAGTAAAAGTACGTGAGGCTAAGTTCAACAATGTTAAATTCAATAAATATGCAGAATTGCAGAATTTTCTGCTAAATATCCTTCCACCACAAAAATAGTCCCTCATAAATCTGGCTTCTTTGTAGATTTTAAGCAGTTTTTTTGTTGTATGTAAAAAAAATTACATTTTTGAATTTTAATATGTTATAAAAATTGAATTTTATGAAATAGTTTTGAAGTAGGAGGTTCTGCGCTAACTTTTCTAAAACGTTGACGAGTGATATACCTTAAGTAGTCTGTATTGATTATTGTTTCATCGAAACTTTCTGTTTTTAACTAAAAACGCCCAAATTTTTTAACAAAGTTTATTTTTTATTCCCGTGTAACACTTTACACACAGGACCTGACTGAGTAAAACTAATTGAACACACAAATTCTTCGCTAAATATTAAGAACTGCTCAACCTACAGACTGTCAATCACTGCTTAATTAACCTGTTAACTATGAACACTATGAATTCTGTATTTCTCATGGTCAGCACTTCGGACAATCAATTCCCTGAGACTCGTGGGATAAAAGTCAGCAATGCTATTAGAAGAGCTAAATTTCCAGCCAAATCTTAATAAGCGTCATGACCTTATCACATAAACAGATCACTGCAGTCTGTAGCTTAGAGCAATTACTACAAATCAAGATTAAGATAATATAAATCTAATTATCTATTAATTATACAAACAATTTCACACAAAATTTCACTTTAACACCTCCCTTCCAAAGATAAAAATTTATCCGTCAATAGTTTAATTTTTTCAAGTTCATAATTATGCATATAGCAACATAAAATTTAACCAGTCACTAAATTTACTTAAGCCAGTACAAATGAGTATTAAACAGTTAAAAGCAATTAACCATCAATAGAATAATAAAAATCCAAAATCCTAAATTTCACATTAAATCCAAATTGAATGCACTGTGGATTTTATGAATATAAAATGTTCACAAAATTGCCATTAATTCACAAACACATTTCACTTTTCAGATTCCTGATAATCCGTCTGTATTTGTATTTTTGCGTCCTCTCTAAATTATATCTAACTTCAAAGGTGTACAACTGTAGTGCAAGGGCCCAACGCAACAGTTTCTGATTTTTATTCTTCATGCGATACAACCGTGTAAAAGGATTGTGATCTGTTTCTACCTAAAAGAATTCCTCCGCACTAGGTAATACGCAAATGATCCAATCGCCCAATAATTCCTTCTCTGTTGTTGAATAGTTCTTTTCCCTCGGAAGTAACTTCTTGCTCAGGTAGGGAACTGGTTGATCACCATCTGATACCTGTTGGCTCAGGACGACCTAATTGCGTTATTACTCGCATCTGTTTGTAGTACAAACGGTAAACTGCAGTTCGGATTGAC
The DNA here is from genome assembly GCF_032062105.1 of Saccostrea cuccullata. NCBI lineage: Eukaryota > Metazoa > Mollusca > Bivalvia > Ostreida > Ostreidae > Saccostrea > Saccostrea cuccullata. The sequence continues at coordinate 24,278 of NW_026938365.1, forward strand.
CAACACAGGAGCTGTCATCAGGGCCTCCCTCAGTTTCTTGAATAACTGTACTTCCCTCTCCGTCCATTTATATTCTGCAGGTTGACTTTTTCTAAGTAGATCAGTCAATGGTGCAATTATTTCCGCATATTTCTCTATGTACTGGCGATAGTGTATCCAGTTAACCCCAAGAATGATCTTAATTCCTTCTTTGTCGAGGGAAGTGGAAAATCCTCCATGGTTCTCAACTTGCGGGGGTCTAGTCTAATTGATCCCCCTCCAACTATATGTCCCAAACAGATGATTTCTGTTGCTCCCAACTTACATTTTGATGGTCTAATGGTAAGATTTGCCTCATGAATACGCTGAAGTAGCCCTTTTACATGTTTGATATGGTCTTCCCAAGTCTTACTGTAGACAATTATGCCATCAAAGTACGCAACAGTATTTTGAGTTTCATCTAAAATGCGATCCATAAGTCTTATAAATGATGCTGGAGATGTCCTCATGCCAAACGGCATCACTGTAAACTTGAAAAGGCCAAATGGGGTGATGAAGGCGGATTTCTCGCGTGTTTCCTTTGCCAGTGGAACTTGCCAGTAGCCTTTTGTAAGATCAAATCTACTCAAATATTTTGCACTTCCAATTATCTCTAATACTTCACTCATTCTTGGAATGGGATAAGGATCTGTAAGAGTTATTCCATTCAGTTTCCTATAATCAACACATATTTTAATTGTCCCATCTGGCTTGTTGACAAAGACAATTGGTATGGCCCACGGACTTTTGGATGGTGTAATAAGTCCTGATTCTAACATTTCATTCAAAGACTCCTACACTACCTGTGTTTGAGCTTCCGGTATCCTGTAAGGTCTCTGAGTAAATGCGTTCTCACACGTTGTTCTGATTGTATGTGAGATAACATCACACTTTCCCGGCTTTCATGTGAAAATTCTTGAAAATATCTGACAAACATCCCTTAATCTCTGTCTCTGCACGTGTGTCAGCCCATGTACAAATTCCAGGCTTTTAGATATCATTGAGAGCTGCTTTTTTAATAAAAATGGAACTCGTAAATTAACTTACCTAGTCATTGGTCATTTGCAAAATTATTTTGTTAAAACACATTCTGATTGCACACGCAAGTACTCTGAAGTTGACATCAAAGATATGCTTGAGTGTCTGATTGACAATATCTATGTAGTTTTTGAAGATCAGGTATTCCAACAATCTATTGGAATCCAAATTGGGTACAAATTGCGCTCCGTTATTAGCGGAACTATTTTTATATTCATATGAAGCAGAATTTGTGCAGAATCTTATGCGTGAAAAGAAGAAAATACTTGCTGTGGCCTTCAACTCGACATTTGCACATTCCTCCATGGCACCTGATCCCACCTCGGATGTTTAGGGGGTCCATGTTTGCTCTGCTCTTATTTTGTATTGTTTTATGGACTTTGAGACTGAATACTGTTCGTTATCTCGATATCTTTCATTTAAATATATCGACGACGTATCGTCAATTAGCAATGATCATTTCCATTCCTACATACGTCGATACGATATATCCTGGTGATCTTGAGAAAACAGATACCACAGAGTCTGACACATCTGTTTCATACTTGGATATTTTACTTGAAAAAGACGTAAATGGTAATCTAACAAACAGGCTGTATGATAAACGTGATGACTTTAACTTTTCTATCGTCAACTTCCCTTCCTTATGCAGCAATATATCTTCATCACCTGCATACGGGGTGTATATATATCTCAGTTGATTCGATACGCAAGAGCATGCTCTACGTATGAACAATTTTTAAAACGAGGTAAATTATTGAAAAGCAAGTTGATGACACAAGAATATCAGCAGTCTCGTTTAAAGTCATCATGTGTAAGTTCTATAGTCGATACAATGACCTTGTCAGCAAATACAATTTATCATTGAGTCAAATGCTGACGGACGTTTTTCATACTACACGTAATTGTTAGTCTATTATTTATGCACTGAATTGACGACGGATTTTTCTGTTACCGGATTTTCATAATCATGACAAGGAGCACACGGCGGGTGTGTCCGATCAGCAGGGGATGCCCACTCCTTCATGACACCTGATCCCACTTCTGATGTTTCGGAGGTCTGTGTTTGCTCTACTCTTATTTTGTATTGTTTTATGGACTTTGATATTGAATACTGCTCGTTATCTCCATATCCTTCACCTAGCCCGGTTATAAGGACGAAGTAAATTGATGTGGTAAGTAACAGGTCCACGTCGTCCTCCAACATTGATTTTATAGTTAACATCAGTTACCTTGTTAACCACACGAAACGGTCCTTTCCACCTAGCGGACATCTTACCAGGTTCGGTCGGGAGAAAAACGAGTACTTCATCACCAGGACGCAAAGTCCGTTTGGATGCTAAGCGATCATACCAATCTTTTGGTTTTTCGATTGCCTCATTTCTAAGTTGTATTGCACGAGTTGTCAATGTGTCACATCAGCTAGTTTGTTTCGGATGTTGACAACATGATCTATCTCTGAAGTTTTTTTTAATTTCCTCCTCACAGGTCATGTAGCTCTTCAAACACTAAGGGACCCACGTACTGGCCATCCTTACAACAGGTAAAATGGTGAAAAGCCAGTCTCCTCATGTGGGACTTTTCTCTATGCAAAAAGTACATATAGGGAAGTATAGTCAATCTTCACCTTTCTCATTAACAACTTTTTCAACATTGATTTTAACGTTCCATTAAATCTTTCATCTTTGCTATTTGCTTGCGGGAGATATGGCGTTGTAGTTATTCCCTTGATTTTGATTTTCTCATATAAATCTTTAAGAAGCGCATTCAGGAAATTTGATCCTTGGTCAGTGAGAATGGTTTTAGGAATTCCAACTCGACTAAATAATGTAATGAGTGTGTCAGCTATTCGTTCAGCTTCACAACTTGGCAAAGAGCTTCTGGGTATCTCGTAGCTTCATCAATGACAGTCAGAATGCATTTGTTACCTTGAGTTGTCCTATTGAGTGGGCTGACGATGTCCATTGCGATCTTTGAAAACGGATCAGATATGTTAGATGTCTTGACGCTCTACAACTAGGATACTCTGACCGGTCTTGATTTTGAAGATCCGTTAGTTTATTTCCATCCACCACTCTCAACTTTTCCAATGAAATTTCCAGTAAAACTAGGTCCACATCATCAGCCGCATCGTTAGTTACCACGACGTTTAAGTCCCTTGGTTCAACATCACATTTAATCATGCAATTTTTTGCACTCAATTCATTTTGTTCTTTTCTTTTGCTTTTGCATTCGTAACCACAGCCGCGACTTTGTTCCTCTCCAGAACATCTATTCCCAATAAACCAGATCAGGTACTAAACCTACCCAAACATGTCCTTTAAACATTGATGTTTCGAAGTTAACCACTGTTAACTTAGCCTCGAATGGCTGTAACCAAGGAAGTAGTTTGTCTATGTAAAACGCATTTTGGATCAACAAGATCCTCCCGCAATAGCGTCATAGATGCTCCAGTGTCCTTGACCATTGACACTTCCACACACTTTCTCCGGAACATAATGTAAACCCCATAATGCTCCTTTCACGAAACACGACGCTAGATTTTCTTTCTTTGGACATTTGTTTAGTACATAATGTCCAAAGTTCCCACAACTAAAACATTTCATTTTTTCCAAACTTTTCTGTTTTCCGGAGTTCCACTGTTCCTGGCTCTTTTTTTCACTAACACTTTAGGATTTTTAGAAGTTTTTGTTGATAAAATGTAATCCTCAGCTTCAACTAACTCACTGAATCCCTAATTCAGTCTAATCCACTGGGCTTGGTGAGGAGACTTTTGTACGTGATTTTTCTCATGATTAAACGATTCAAGTACAGATCTATCCTCGACATTTATCCTCTTCAAGTTTCTTCTGGTCTACGTTTGATTTCCTCCATGAGCAGGAAATAGTCTGCTGGGCGCTTGCCGAATCGATTCAAAAGAGTCTTATACAGGTCTCTGTATCCCGAAGTCACTTGCTGTGACACTTCTCGGGCTTCTTCGGTTAAAAGTGACCTAAGCTGTAAAGCCTTTGAGTTCTCAGTCCAACCTGCATGCTCAGCTACCGCATCAAATTCAGAGAGATAGCATAAAATGTCATCCTTTTCTTGGTTAAATGGTTGAAGTTTAATTTTTGGCATTCCTGTATAATGTGCTCTTGGTGTTGAATTGACTTTCTCTAGCTGAACACGTAATTCCAAAAATTTCTTTTTGATGTTCCAATTCGAGTGTTTTTAAAGATAATCCATGTTCCTGTTCTTGTTCAGATAGTTGTACTTCCAATTCTAAGACCAACTAGAGGAACTGTGAGCAATGAGCTCACTAAATGATACCCCCGCCTCCCATATGATTATAATGGCAAAGTCCATGTTTTGCGGTGGCCAGGAAACCCAAAATATTTGTCGGATCAAAAAATAAAATAGGAGGTGCACAATGGCAATATGTAATAAAGATTCTGTGAAAGTTTCATTAAATTTCACTCAGTGGTTAAAGAGGAGTTGAGGATAAGAGATGGGTACCCCAAAGCGTAACAGACGGACGGACGGACGGAATTAACGATTACTATATACCCTCCCGCTTTTCAAGCGGGGGGTATAAATATATATATAATTTCAAACAATATTTCACATTTAATTAGGATCCTTTACCGCTGCCACCACTTAAAATGTTACACTGAAACTTTTTGTTTAGAAAATTTATTTTGTATTCCCGTGTAACACTGTACAAACAGGACCTTACTGAGTAAAACTAATTGAACACACAAATTCTACACTAAATATTGAGAACTGCCCATAATACAGACTGTCAATCATTGCTAAATTAACCTGTAAACTGTGAACACTATGATTTCTGCATTTTCTCTTGGTCAGCACTTCGGACATTCAACCCCCCTCAGACTCGGTGGATAAAAGTCAGCAATGCTATTAGAAGAGCTAAATTTCCCCAGCCAAATCTTAATAAGCGTCATGGCCTTATCACATAAACAGATCACTGCAGTCTGTAGCTTAGAGCAATTACTACAAATCAAGATTAAGATAATATAAATCTAATTATCTATAAATTATACAAACAATTTCACACAAAATTTCACTTAAACAATTATATATAGATATAAATGTACCAGTTTGTTTGTTGTTTTTTTTTTACTTACAGCCATTTGTAGGAAGACATTTTAACATCATAGCTTAATATTTCCTGTTCTCATTGAAAAGTATAATGAGAAGTGGAATTTTCAGTTTATAAATAAACTTTCGTATAATATTTGTGCGCTATCTGTATGAAATATTAGATGTCTTGCAATTGGTTTTTTTTAAATTGCCATGAGCACAGAAGTCACGTATTAAAAATAATCTAGACATAGTTAAGATTAATTTATTATAATTTACCCTCCTTTAAGGGGGATATACAAGCCATATTGGATCAAGTCTGGTGTAAAATAACAAATACTAAGAATGCGCTTAATACTTTTCCAAACAAGCCCAAACAAGCCCAAATTTACTCAGAGTGCTAATGCACTCATTACCTACTGTTAGAGACCAAAACTAGTAAATAGTTAAGTTTATTTTGTTTTAATTAGGAGGAAATTAATCATGTTAGAACTGCACAGCTACAGCATTCTGGTCTGGAAAACAAAATTCTGTGCTAAAAATAGACCACGTGCTGCTATCCATGAACTACTTTCATGGTTCTTTACACTCATTTTGAAGACAACGGTACCACATTCATACGCGTGCGTGTACGTGCACTGCAATCTGATTGGCTGAAACTTTAAATAGCTATAACTCCCTTAGTTTTCAACCAAACAGGATGAGATTTGGAACATTGATAGATATAATGGACTTCTACAAGAAGGTATGATCACCATGCACATCCATACACGTGCGTGAACGTACGCTGCAATCTGATTGGCTGAAACTTTAATCAGCTATAACTCCCTTGGTTTTCAACCAAACTGAGTGGGATTTAGAACATAGATAGATGTAATGGACTTCCACAAGTAGGTATGTCACCATGCTCATGTATGCACGTGCGTGCACGTGGAATGAGTAAAATCAAAAATACACTTGAATGAGCGTATTTTTTAATACTTTTGGATTAAATATTTTAATATTTAGTATATTAAAGTATATAGATTGTGTAGATAAGATCATATGGTCATTACGCACACGCATTCAAATGTGCACGCGTGCAATGCTAAAATTTGAATGAACTTGGTACCCTTCTGGGTAAACGTTGTTAAAGTCTCAAATGCATATGTTTGTCTTATTTAATGAAGCTTACAGGAAATATGGCACCAAAAGGGAGTTGGGGCGCGTTTGGGGAACATCTGTAACGGTTCCTGTTACAATTAGCACTAGTTTTGAACTTGAAATTATCATTTAAAAGTGCACAAATGACATTTTCTCAACAAATGGTTGTAGAGAGAACATTAATGCATAGTTTGAATATGTTTTTGGATTTTTTAAGGCTCTGCTGAATTCTGTAGCTGCGCAGTTCTAAGGAGCATATCAAAATCATTTTTCTGCAAAAGTGTAGATTATATATGCACAACATGCATTCAATTATGTATATTTATTGTACATTATTGTATCTTTATCATAAGGACTTAAAATTTGATCAAAATATAATGTATTTTAGCCAAGAAATAGAAATGTTTACATTTTGTTCTCATCCCCCTTAAAAGTGCTAACCTACTGTAAACATCATACTGTTAACATATTTTCCGGATAATGAGTTGTTTAAAGTAAGAACAAGTCCATCTTTCAGTAACTGCAAGCCCTTTCAGAACAAGATTGCATAAATGTTGCATCTAAGGATGCCTGCTATTAAATTATAAGTTTAGTATGATTATGATTTTGCCTTAACATTTCTTGCGGTGAGCTCTGCAATCTCTGATTTGGAAGAACAAATTCTAATAGAAGAACAATTTACAAAATATTCAACTAAAAAATCCCTGGGGCCTTGTTCTTTATGGGGTTTGGGCGTGCGGGTGTGCGTTGTGCATAAACTTTTCATATTTTTGAATCCTTCTCAAAAACCTCTGGGTCAATTTCAACCAACTTGCCACAAAGTATCCTTGGGTAATGATGATTCAGTTTCGTCCAAATAAAGGACCAAGCCTTTTTCTAAGGGGAGATAATTAAGAATTAGCCACATATTAATGTCATCTTTTAAATAATTTCTTCTCAAGAACCAATGGGCCAAGAAAGATTCAAATTTGTTCAAATCATGACCCCTTGGAGTAGAGTGGGGCCACAATGGACGATCAATGTTTTATGATTGATTGATTGTACATTGTTTAACGCCCCTCTCGAGAATTTTTCACTCATATGGAGACGTCACCGTATGCCGGTGAAGGGCTTTAAATTTTGACCTTAACTAGGCACTCAGGGCCATTGAGCCTGCTGCTGACACGGGGCCTCGGTTTTTAAGGTCTCATCCGAAGGACCTGCAACTTTCACTTCAAAGTGCCGAGCTCATGGCGAAAGAACAGGTGCTACCCATTTTTTTTTTATCGATTTAGGTCAGTCGCAGCCGAGATACGAACTCACGACCTCCTGATCACGGAGCGAGCGCTCTACCTACTGAACTACCGTGAACGGTCAATGTTTTACGAATGATACATAGGAAAAATCTTTAAAAATCTTCTCCAGAACCACTAAGGCAAGAAAGATGAAACTTATATGCAATCATCCTCGGATAGTGCAGATTCAATTTCGTTCAAATCAAGATCCCTGGAGGTTGGGTGGGGCCACAATGGATGTTCAAGGTTTTACATAGGAATACATATGAAAAATCTTTAAAACTCTTCTCCAGAACCAATGGGCCAAGAAAGATGAAACTTGTGTGCAAACATCTTCAGGAAGCATAGATTCAAGTTTGTTCAAATCATGAACCCCATGGTAGGAAGGGTTCACGATGAATGATCAAAATTTTACATGGGAATGCATTGTAACAATCTTCTTCTCTAGAATCACTGGACCAAGATAGATGAAACCTGCATGGGTGTGTTTTTGCAGCTTTCAATTTATATTCCATAGATCCTCTATGGATTGTTGTTTTATACTCATGTGACTGTTTTTAAGGCCTTATTACTTTTATTTTAAGTTTTAGGTTATAATGAATAATGTAATCATGGCATCTAAAAAGAAGAATCTATTAAAAGTTTAATTAAAATCTAGTCCTTATGTACTTTGGGTTTGATTGCAATTAAACTTGGTGTGACCATGGTTACTAAACAAGAAATTTCTTTGAAATATTTTCAAAATGCCTCTCCTCCTACAGTTTCTGTCTGATGTCAATATTACTTGGCACAGAAGTAGACTACACAAACATACATAATTCTTTTAATGAGTTTTTAATTTTGATTAATGATGTAACCATATTTGCTAAAAATAGAAATTTCTTCGAAATATTTTCAAAATGCTACTTCTCCTACAGTTTTGGTCTGATTTTAATAAAACTTGGCACACAAGTAGACTACACTAACATAGTCATAAATTCTCTTTATGGGTTGTTTATTTTGATGAATGGTGTTTCCTTGGTTACGTAAATTAAAATTTTCTGTAAAATTTTTTGAAAAGTTTACTCCTTCAGATTTAGTCAGATTGTCATCTTGCCACAAAAAGAGACTAAATCAAGGGACATTATTCTATTTATTGCTGTTGCAAATTTTCAAGTTACTTTTTTCTTCGTATGTTATAAGTATCGACCAGTAGAGCTACAGTCTCGACAAATACTTCTCGTTCATACATGTATCTATTCCTATGAAAATATATGATCGTCCATTGTGGCCTCAACCTCTCCCTATGATTTGAAAAAAACTTGAATCTTCAATAAATGCAGATGCTTCCATATAAAAATAACCAATCACAGCTTTACTGTTCTTCAGAAGGAGATTTTTAAAGATTTTCCCCATATATTCGTATGTAAAACGTTGATTTTCCTTTGTGGATTTACCCTACCCCCGGGGGTCATGATTTGAACAAACTTGAATATACACAACCTAAGGATATTTTCACATAAATATAACCAATCACTGCATTGCTGTTCTTGAAAAGAAAATTTTTAAAGACTTTTCCTATGTATTCCTATTAAAAACTTTGATCATCAATTCAGCCTCACCCTACCTCTGGGGGTCATGTTTTGAACAAACTTGAATCTACACTATCTGACAATGATTCCACTTGAGTTTCATCTTTCCTGGTTCATTTTGAGAAAAAGATCATTCAATGATGCCATTGATTTTTCGCAATTTCGTAATTATCTAGCGTTGGAGGAGGACATGGTCCTTTATTTGAAAACTTGAATCACTTTCACCAAAGGATACTCTGTGCCAAGTTTTGTTGAAATCAGCCCATTAGTTCTAGAGAAGAAGATAAAATTGTGAAACGTTTAAAATGATAAACAATTTGAAAAATTTCAATCAGAAAAGCTCGCAAGGCTCAGGTGAACTAAAAAGAAATTTAAAATACCAACCATTAAGGACAGATGATACAAACAACTTTTTCCTTTTGAATAGATTTAATATCGTGTCACAATTTTAGAAAAGTGGATAATTCATAGCATTTTTCTCCAAAGAACTGGAAAATGAAATAAACTCTGAAAATATTACTAATATTTCAATTAAAAAAACAAATATAGACAAAGCATACTCAGTTAAGGTTTACAGGTGAAAACAAATTTCAGAATATGTTACCTTGGTGCTAAAAGTATAATAAAAACTTAAGAAAAATATACCAAGCCGGATGAATTTTATTAAGAAAAGCAAAATCGTAAAAATCTGCAATAAACCATTGGATGATTTTTACGATTTTGCTTTTCTTAATAAAATTGGTATATTTTTCTACAGTTTGAATTACACTTTTAGCACCAACGTAACATATTCTGAAATTTGTTTTCATCTGTAAACTTTACTGAGTGTGTTTTGTCCATATTTGTAATTATATTGAAATATTACTAATATTTTCCAAGTCTATTTCATTTTCCAGTTCTTAGGAGAAAGAATTCTAAGAATTATCCACTTTTCTAAATTCATAACATGATGTTTAGTCTCTTCCAAATAAAAAATTTGTATCATCTATCCTTAAAGCGTCGGTCTCACTATAAACAACTGGTTTCATATGCAAGTAGATAGAACTTGAAGTTACAAGTAAACTGATGGTAATACCATACCACTTGTAATGATGTTTGTACCATGCTGCTTTTATTGAAAATTTACAGACTTTTCCTGATGTAAAACATCTAATTTTCAGGCTAGTACTGATGTAACACATGTAATTCACAGGCTTTTACTGATGTAACACGTGAATTGACAGGCTTTTACTGATGAAACACATGTAATTTATACGATGTGAGAAATTTAAAGTACATGTAACACTAAATAAAAACTCCATAAAAGTTGTAATAATTGTTGATGGTTTTCAAACAATTGATCCAATATTCAGTTAAGTGTACAAGAAAATCTCTACATAACTGTGAAATGCATGTATTTTTGCTCACCTCAACGAAGTTGATGGAGAACTTACGTAATACCCTTGGCGTCCATGTTGGCATCACGGTTTTTGTTGCAGTGTTCTGTTTAAGTGTTTCTATTTCCGTACATTGATCAAGTATGCATGAATGATGCTTCAAGTGTGTTTCACTGTACCAGTCATGGTTTCAGATGCTACAATTTTGGCTATGATCAGATTACTTTTTTTGGAGCAGGTTAAAATTTCTGGTCAATATTTTTGAAGCAAGGCTCCTTTTCAAGTAACTATGAGTCCTGTTTTGTCTGCAAGGATGAAACATCTAAGGATGCACTTTGCCAGGCTTTCTTTGGATGCTGGATCTGACCTACATCTTCTAGATGAGTTATCAGGTAGAAGTTTGTGGAGCAGATCCATTACTAAGAAACAATAAGGTCTATCTGAACTAAACTTGCATGGATGATGCATCAAAGGATGAACTTGTTCAGATGGTGGATTTTAATTACATTTTCTAGATAAGTGACTAGTTTAAAGTTATTAGATAAGTCCATTTCCGAGTAACTCTGATTTCTTACTACCTATGTTGATCCAACTCATTGTGTGTTTTTTATCCCCGGACTGTGGGAAGGGGATAAAAAACCCAAAGTTGGATAAAAATCATACTTACCACAAATCATGGGGAATACTTTTAATAACGTTTTTTGCAAGCCTGTCAATGTTTTAAGCTGAATGTTTTAAGATGAAGACTCAAGTGATCTCTTCTGATCATAATTTTCCATTGTTTGTCGTCAGTGTCAGGTCCTAATTTTTTCTTTACAATTTCACATTCTTTTCCAGAACCACTGGGCCAATAAAAAAATTAAAGTTTACCAACACTATGATTCGTCATATTTATTAAAAGCATTCTCAGGTAGTGTAGATTTACATTTTTTCAAATTTTAACCTCAGGGGTAGGATGGGGCACAATGGGTGATGAAGTTTAACATAGAAATATATTGGGAAAATTAAAAATCTTCTTAAGAACATCAAAGCCATGGTAAGTTATATATATTCAGAAGCGCCTCAGGTTATCTAGATTTAAATTTGTTTAAATCTTGACTCCTGGGGTTAGAGCGAGCCACAATAGAAAATTAAATTGGAGTAAAATATCTTTTAAAATCTTCTAAAGCCATGATTAATCTAAGAAAGATAGAAACATCCTTAGCTGATGTTAATTCAAATAGTTAAAAAAAATATCCAGTGAGAGATAACAGCAGGAAACACAGGGGAAAACTGTGTGAAAAGAGGAAACTCAATAGAATGTTTCTGGGTTTTTTTAAATCTATTATCATCTGAAAGTCATATGGGAAAGCCTGTAAGTCATTTTACTTCCATATTGTTAAAATTTTACAATTTCTCAAAAAGTACCAATCGTGATGGTTTTGATTTCACGTTGCAAGAAATTTATGTAAGTTTCGTATGATCATTTAAAAGTTTTAAAAATTAATGAGTGCATTTAAGATGGGTTAAATTTCATGGAAAAAATAATGAATCGCGAAGATTGTGAAATTAAAACCATCATGATTATTTACCAATCTACAGTATATCTGATTTTACTGATATCATTTATTGACTGATTTCTAGGGCAACATGCGTTTTGTCGGACCCAAGCACTAAAGTGTTTGCCTGAGGCCATAAAGTCCGAAGGCAGACAGTTTGGTGCGAAAAAACGAGAACAGATAGTCAATAAATGTTTTGTAGTCCTTTCATTTTAACTTTTTTTTATATAAAAATATATTTTGTGTTTTCTTCTGTGATGTAACATCAGGTCCGTCACTTTTGACACCAACAAGTGAAAATGAGATTAAGCTCTGTCCATTGTGTGAATTAAGCGGTCCAACGTCCCAACATCGTTTTTTTATGTCCGCTCATCAAAACAATAGAAATGTTAGACTTTTTTCGTTAAGATTTGTATAGGAACAAAAAAATTTCAAAGGCCTGGTATAACAAAAATCATTGCATCACAAACTTTATTTACAAATAACAAAATCTGAATCCCCCCCCCCCAAAAAAAAAAGAAATGATAAGGATTTCATTATATGTACATAGAAGATTGTCATCTCTTGTCATAGAAGATTGTAACCAAATTGAAATCTCCATTTAAAGGATAATAAACAATAGCAGTATACCACATTTTAATATAATATACTAAATATCAAAAAACCAAAAACAATTTACGGTAAAGAAATTGTTAGGTAAAATGTGAATGGTGTGAGTGTATTTCTTACTCCTAAAAAAGTACTGAATTACTGACGTCTGACTGGTAATAGTCATGATATATTATAATTGATTTCTGTGCATGAGTTCCATGACTTCCTGTATCCTTCCCCTGACCATGGTGGACCAGGTCCTGTAGGTCATCTACAGCTGTTTGTGCTCTCACTGGGTATACATGTCTGTAACACAAAGTCTTTAACATGTGTAACAGAACATTGAATGGGATATTTAATAAAGAGTATCCACACTTTAATATAGACTGTTGTTCTGGCAGCAATTCCTTAGTGTAACAGACTGTATTGTCAAGAACAATATCCCATGCTACAGCATGTCTCCTCTTCGTAGACCAAGACTGTCCCCCTAAGGACTCATTTAACATGTACCGTACTACATCTTCAGTTAAATGATTGACATACATTACATATGGCTGTGCTAACTTGACCTTTGTCATTTCTAGAACTGATATACTATAGTAGCTTACTGGTATCTAAGTGTCTTTTATTAAAATATTGCAATTTACAACATATCAGAAATACATCCAAACTTAAATGCTAATTTTAGCATATAGCCGGATGCTTTGTTAGCCATATAAACCTGTTTTTTTACAACTGAGCTAGTATATACATGTAACTTTAATTGTGCAAAAATGGTTAAAACCTTGTACAACATAAAAGCAATGTTCTGGAGTATAGTGGCTGTAAGTCTACGTTACATAAGAACCTGGTACTGGGTCAGAGGTAAAATTATCAACTTTTCTACAACATTAAAAAATCTTATGCATGAGAGAAGGTTTTTTACTGGGAGATTTTTTTAAAAGAGACAACTCAAGGCATAGATTCAATTCAAACAAAAAGCTGGAGATTAGCATGTGTTCATCTGTATCAGGATTTTGAAGGACACTTGAAACACTAGACCTGATAGATGGACAATGAAGCAGTGACACTAAACCCTTCTCATACAATTTATGAAGCCTAAGAAATAATTTTGTTTGTGCTTCACCATGGATATTACTCAGAAACATGTTGTTTTCTGGAATGAAGAAGTTTGGACAGACCCCCTCATACACCCATTTAAGGATAAGTTTAAAACAGACCCAGAAAAACTCCAGGAGATTTTTTGGACACCAATGAGGTATTATGTTTTGTTGTACCACCCAGAAAACAGCTGTCTTCATGTGATAGGAACACAGTAATTTATCCTCATCACTTAATCCATTGTTAATGCATTCTTTTAAGAACAATTTAAGCAGCACATATGTTAAGAATTTGCAATGGTTCATTGAGTATACAAGTTTTTGTTCTGCCAAAGAGAAGGAAATTCTCCATTCTTTGTCTGCATGTTTTCCGAGTTTGTGTCCTATTGCTACAAAGTGGCATCCATTCCTGACTATGTCATCAACAATAAAAGACGGGGGCCATGAGTGACATCTGTCTGTCCATTTGGAGGCAGGAGGGAGCCAAAAATCACAGACAAAACATTGTGCTATGTCATAATCTTCTCCTACTACTGTAACACCACTTTCACACGCACCATATTCCTTAATATAAGGCAAAACTGCTGAACACGTGATCCCTCTGTATTTGGAACTGGATATATAGAGTCTGTCGTTTTTTTTTCTCATACATGCTTTCTTTACACTCCCCTAGCTGCATTGATGTAGCCCTCTCCGATTTTTTTTCTTTTTTTTTGGAGAGGGCTACAACTCCTTAGGATCTCTATAATGGCGCAGATGCGGCAGTGGATCACTCCCGCACGGATTTCGGCTCAAATTATCGGTAAACGGCTATTTTATTATCATCTCTTACCTGGAATCCAAATATGTAATTATGCAAAACATAAATCGATCCAAAAATATTCACAACAATCCATATATCGGTTATTTTTCGTGTCAGCGACTATGGATAAAGACGTGTGGAAACCATGTTGTGCCAAAATGAAATAACTAATACAAACAAATGATATAATTTGATGAATCAAAATGGTTATTAGATACATTCTATTCTGCATTTCTTGACGGTTCAAAACAAAAAAAAGTATTCCACAGAATATCATGTATAAATCTGCACAAAATTCCGAATGCCAAAACCAGAATACTACTAAATAATATTATTATATTCTTTACAAATGAACCACAGTATTTCTGACCCCTTGAAAATAATATAAAAAATCTTGCAAGTAGGTTTTCAGCATTGGCTCGGGCTAATTCGAAAGAGAAATTTGGAGTTTGGCAGTAAAGTTAAATAGGGTAATGTTGTAGTAAATGAATAAAATTTAGTAGTGAAAGATATTGGAACCTATTTTACTTGTCAGGTTTCTTCGAGCTAGTCGGTTTTTATTCTAACTGTTCTATCCCCCCCCCACCCTCTTTAAAAAACGCTGCAATCTAACTGAATTAATATTTCTTAATGGGGTTCATCGAAATGCTTGGTTGTGCCTTCAAACTGGAATAGTTTTTATGGGCCTGGAATTCCTAGACCAATTTTATTTTATTAGCCCAACCATATTTCTAATAAGGCAAGACGTATGGTATGTAAGTTTCATCTACATATGTTATGTAGTTCATATTAAAAAAAAACGAAGGGATAATTGACGATATCCCATTCAGGGTGTGAAAATAGTAGTTTAAGGGTCCTCCACACACCCACAGGTTATGATCTCATATTATTGAGCATTACTTTTAACAAGGATATCAACCTTTAAAAACTGTCCAGGGATTAAAATGTAATTTATGTCACAGGGTCACGGTCTTGTTTGAAAAATTCAGAACAAAACTGGTTCGGTCGTTTTACAATTTATTGATGGATATAAAGAAAAACCAAGAAAATAGAAAAACACTCTAACAACACTCATACAAAACAATGTACACATAGACAAACACGAAACAAAGACATTTACGAAAAGTAAGAATTAATAGATATTTAACCGACTGCCAGTAGATCGTTACATAAATTAAACAAGTAAATGAATTACAAGATTAATGAACATCTTACCAGGCATCCAGTATCAAATCAGAAAAATATAATATAGTATATCGATTGAATCGATCTGTGATAATATATCTAAGCAATCTGCTACCGTAAAGGCTGTAGAGCTTGGGGTGGGGATTTGGCGGGTTTCTTACTTTATATAGTGCACGGGTTAGTAAAACATGCATATTAATTAGTATAACGAAATCCATTGGTCCATGGTAGGTCACTGGTCAGTCATACGTAAAGGAAATGCTAAAAATAGAAATTCACCTGTACAAAACTAAACACTCGCACATGGCTCTCACATACCTGAAAAACCGGTTGTATTCGATTGGCTATGCGCGCCAATCAGAATACGTACTTATATTGCGCAAAGCATTAAAGTAAATATTCAATAATAATTATAATTTAATTACAACTGTGACATTCTCCCCTGCTAGGGAAAATGGCTCCTGACATTTTAAATAACTGAAGCAAATAACAATGTCCATGTAGCATTGTACAGACAAAGTATTATAACCCAAACATATTTACAACCAAAATGAACATCAACTATGTGACATTCTCCCCTGTATATACTATACGTAATAAACTGGAGTAACCTGGTGCACCCACTCTCCGTACCTTTCCGGTTTTCTCACCTGTCTAGTAGAACGTCTAGGGAGGGGTGTTGGTGTACTCTGTACAGTAGATAAATTGCGATTCAAGCTAGAATCAGTAGTATTATAATACATACTAGTAGTAGAATCATAAGTACTTGGACTATGATGAGAAATAGTACTTGGAAGTCTACTTACTGTAGTCGAATCCTGACAAGTACTTGGACTATGATGAGAAATAGAACTTGGAAGTCTATGTACTCTACTTACTCTACGTT
This sequence comes from Saccostrea cuccullata, assembly GCF_032062105.1. Lineage (NCBI taxonomy): Eukaryota > Metazoa > Mollusca > Bivalvia > Ostreida > Ostreidae > Saccostrea > Saccostrea cuccullata. The sequence continues at coordinate 40,883 of NW_026938365.1, forward strand.
GAGGAATGATATAAACTTGTCTATCATCAGAATCTGAGTCCGAGTCTGAAGATTCTGAGCCTGAAATAGCAGCGTCACTTACCTTACACTCACTCTCAAGTGAAGGAGTAGGAATACTTATGACTGGGGTGGGTGTCTTATCAGTAGTTTTTAAAGGGAGTGTCTTAGAACCTTGGCTGATCTGCTCTGTTTCTGATAACCTGGATATATAAGAGATTGGCAACAACATGTTTCTATGCAAGGTCTTAGATTTATCTTTACCATTCTCTTTTTTCACAATAAACACAGGAATATCAGGGCTGGGCTGTTCAGTAACAATGTAGGGGTCTCTGGCCCATTTATCAGCCAGCTTATTCTTTCCCTTCAAACCCACATTTCTAATTAATACACAATCACCGACCTGTATTTTAGATTCTCGTACTTTTGCATCATAGATGCTCTTATGACGAGTTGCGTTCTTTTCTGCTTCTCGTGAAGCAACTTTATATGAAAATTCGAGTCTCTTCTGTAGTTTCTTCGCAAAATTATCGCGACTACGTATTTTCTCTGACGTATCGGAATTTAAATTGAGAAACGCATCAATTGCTAAGCGTGGATGTCTCCCAAACATGAGAAAGAAAGGGGAATAACCAGTACTCTCATGTCTTGTTGCATTATATGCATGGACAAGTGTACTTACAAAGGATTTCCAATCATCCTTCTGTTTGTTGTCTAGGGTACCAAGCATCTTGATTAGAGTCTGGTTAAACCTCTCGACCATACCGTTCCTCATGGGGTGATACGGAGTAGTTCTAGATTGTTTAACACCAGCTATCTTGCAAAGCTCCCTAATGACATGACCTGTGAAATTTCTACCTTGGTCACTGTGTAACCTGTTAGGGAAGCCATAGTGTAATATGAAATTGTCAAACAAAATCCTAGCAGTTGTCTTTGCCGTCTGGTTACGTGTAGGAAAAGCTTGTGCATAACGGGTGAAATGATCTGTTACCACTAAGACATTTTCAAATCCACCTTTACTCATTTCAAGGGATAAATAGTCAATACAAACCAAATCGAGAGGATGGTAACTCTCAATATTTACAAGTTCAGCTGAAATTTTCTCTGGTGTTTTGAACTTGACACAGCGATCACAGGTCTTGATTCTGTTGGTGATGTCCTGAATCATACCTGGCCAATAGAATCTCTCTTTCATAAGCTGGGTTGTTCTTTCTCTGCCATGGTGTCCTAAATCTGTATGTAGGTATTCAAATGCTGCATCCCTGAAATGAGCTGGTAGAACCAATTGTTTGACATGATCATGGTTTAAAACAGATGTTCTGTACAAAATACCGTTTTCTATCAACAATCTGTCTTTTTCTCTGAAATATTTGCAAACTTCTAGAGTCTCTGATTTTAAATCTGACTTAGATAGTAAACATCCCTGATTCAATTAATGTACAACTCTACTAATATCCTTATCAGCTGATTGTTCTTTTTGCCAATCAATGTCAGAAAAAACACATGAATCAAGACATGAAGTTTCAGGTAAAGATGAAATGTTTGACTCACTCTGTGCCTCACTTTGTACAAGACCAGTACTTACAGTCATACATGAAGCAGATGTGACGTTATAAGGTAGGTATACATTCTCAAAGTAGGGACAGTGTTCTCTGTTTGTAGTTTGTGCATTACAGATGGACTGGACTACATCAGGAATGACATCTGTTTCCAAGGGTCTTCTAGATAAGCCATCCGCATCTGCATTGTTGATACCCTTCCGGTAACGGATGGAAAAATGAAAGTTGCTCAGAGCAGCTAGCCATCGATGACCTGTGGCATCAAGTTTAGCAGTGGTCAAAACGTAGGTGAGCGGGTTGTTATCAGTGATGACCTCAAAGTTGTTTCCAAACAGATAGTCATAGAACTTTTCTGTCACCGCCCATTTCAATGAAAGGAATTCCAACTTATGCGCAGGATAGTTTCTTTCGCTGTTCTTCAAACCTCTACTAGCATAAGCTATCACTCGCTTCTCACCATTCTGCTGCTGATAAAGTATGGCTCCCAAACCATTTCTTGAAGCATCTGTATGGAGGATAAAAGGCTTGTCGAAGTCAGCATAGGCGAGGATTGGTGGTGATGTAAGTTTCCTCTTGATTTCTTCAAACGCTTGGGACTCCTCATCTCCCCATTTCCATGGTGGTGGTTTGACTTTGGACTTACCTTTTTCCTTAGAGTTTGTAAAATGGCCCTTCAGAAGATCGTTGAGAGGCTTAATGATCTTAGAGTAATCTTTTACATACCTCCGATAATATCCTGCAAATCCTAGGAATGTTCGAAGTGTCTTGATATTGTGAGGGGCTGGCCATGTAGAAATAGACTTGGTCTTCTCTGGGTCTGTAGCTACACCTGCTTTACTTACTACATGTCCTAAGTAGGTAACACTCTCTTTGAAAAACTCACACTTCTTGGCCTTAAGCTTAAGATTATGTCTCTCAAGTCTCTGAAATACAGCTGTTAGTCGGTCCAAGTGTTCGTCAAATGTTTGCGAAAATATGAGTATGTCATCGAGAAAAACAAGACAGTCCCTCAAGTTCAACTCACCCATACATCTTTCCATAATCCTCTGAAAAGTCGCAGGTGCGTTCGTCAATCCGAACCCCATTCTGTTACACTCATAGTGACCAACACCGCTGACTGAAAAGGCTGTCTTCTCTTTGTCCATCTCTTCTATCTCAACCTGCCAGTAGGAACTGGTTAAATCTAGTTTGGTGAAGAAGTTAGACCCAACCAATCTGTCGATAGTGTCGTCAATGCGTGGAAGGTTGTATGCATCCTTGATGGTTCTGGAGTTGAGTTTCCTGTAGTCTATGCAGAAACGTAAACTACCATCTTTCTTTCTGACCAATACTATGTTTGAGGAATATGGGCTCTGTGACGGTCTAATACCTCCAACATCCAGCATCTCCTTAATGTGTTCTCGTACTTCTGCATACATTCCAGGTGGAATCCGTCTGTATGGTTCTTTGAATGGTGTTTTGTCGGTAAGCTTAATTTCATGTTTTAAAATATCAGTCTTACCTACATCAGTTGGTCCATCTGAAAATAAATGAGTCCAACCAGAGAGAAACTTCTTAGCCTCACTTACTTGTTTAGAAGTTAAGTTCTCCTCTGATATCTTCATGTCCAATTCCTGCAGAGACTTTCTGGGTTTCTTAACACCTTGATCCTGTGTTTCAGGATTCCAAGAGTCCACTAACTTGACACCACTTACTGAACATAACAGTGATTTCGGTGGTATATGTACAATAGAGGCTGAAATATTGCAAACCCTAACAGGAATAGTAGTAGTATGCTTACCCTGGGTAAGGGAAATAACTCTAGGACAAACAATGAGACCTCCTGATAATGAAGTATTTGTTTGCTCAGTTAAAGCTGATACAATACCATGGTTATTTCTTACCAGACCTCTGATTACTTTTGTCTCATTTGGTAACACTTGAATGGTATACTTGTTAGTCGTCTTCACTGGTGTTTCATCATTCATACTGTCAAATGCTATCTTCCATTGTTCTGGAACATCATCTGAATCAGTGGAATTCTGGTTACAAACGAATGAAATTAGTTCCAAGAATCATAGGTACTTGCCTTGAATAATTTGTCTGGGGAACTACTAGAACAGGAATAGTATATGTAAATTCACCAAAGCAAGGTACACATATGTCAATTTCAGCATAGCCACTATATGGCAAAGCACTGCCATTAGCGCTCTGAACATTGAGTTCAAATTCTGAAAGGTCATGTAACTCAGGCTTAGGGTTTAAATTTCGGAAAAATTCTTCCGACATACAGGTAATCATGGATCCTGAGTCAATGAGAGCTTTGGTTTTTATACCATTGACAATATCAGATTCATTGGATTCTCCAACTAACCTGTACATAAGACTGGATTGATTTTTGGTGTAATTAGGGCTATTTTGAAATGCATCTCCAGTTTGCCCCGCAACAGGAGATGAAACTAGTTTAAAGTACTACCTGCACCAAACCCATTCATGTTACCAGACTGTTGAGTAAACTGCCTCTGTTGCCATGGTTGCTGAGTCTGTTGCTGAGTCTGGTGCTGCTGGCTTGGCGGTTGCTGAGATTGGAAATACATTCCTCTGCCCCTGTTGGCGAAATTCTTCCTGCCCTGGAAATTTCCTCTGTGGTAAGTATTGTTGGAGGTATTTGTCTGAAAAGAACCTGTATTATTAAAACCAGTTGTTTGTGTTTGATTATTTGCATTTGAACTTTGCTCAATTTTACCCATTCTGCTATCAAGTTTCTTCATCTGAGAAAGTAATTCTGTAAGTTGTTTTTGCATATTTTGCAGTTCAGAATTTTGAATTGTCAATGAATCTACATTACTTGACATAGCAACACTTGATTTTGGAACTGAATTTACAGATTTCAAACTAGTTTCCTCCTGTTCAATCTGTCTTATTTCTCTAAGAAGGGAGTGAAACTCTTTTACAGTCTCATACTTGTGCCTTGTTGCATTTCTTAACTGTGTGCTCCTTAAACCTGACCAAAACTTTGATCTAAGCATTGGGTCCTTGGCATTTACATCAATGTGACCTACTTTTACAGCTTTTGATAAACACTGTTCTAACCTAGATCCATAGGAAACAATTGACTCACCTTCTTGTTGATGATCTGAATAAAATTTCTGCATGATGTTTTCGGGTGTGCAGACATTCCCATAAAAGTCATCTAACTTTGCGAGGATGTTCTCAACCGTTGCATGTTCTCCAAGTGGAATCAGAATCTCCCTCGCCGTCCCCTTCAGAGAACTTCTCACTGGCTGCAAAAGAACATGATCAGGCCACTGGCCCTTTAAGCACCTAACCTCATACGACCAAACGTCATAGCTCACTTCACCTTTCTGAGCTTGCTCGCTACCGCTAAAAGTTGGAAGTTTTATAGGGGTAGGGTTGTTATTTTGATGAAACAGAGCAGAGCTATTAAACAATTGAGGTGATGACATAAGACCTGGTGGGTGTAAATAACCTGGTGAGGGTATGTGACTAGGGATCGGTACTTCACCTAAGGATGGTAGTTTAGGAATGGTACCCTTATTCAAACCATGTTCAACTTTAGGGGTAGTTGGAATTTTCTGCGCTTTCAACAGGTCGTACTCCTCTTTTGTTATAACCCTGTAATGCTCTTCTGCATTGATTTGCTCTATAATTTCTTGTAAGTCCTTCTTACCCTTGGTTTCATCAATATCATCTTGTAAATCCTTCTTACCCTTGTTTTCATCAACACCAGTTGCCATGTTGATTTGAAAATGATTAACTGATACCAAATCGCAAGCAAAGATTAACTTATCGCAATGCGCAAATGTCAACACACAAGCAATCACTCACTCAAATTCTGTATAAATACAACTGCATACACAATAAACTGGAAAAAAAACAATATACCCAAATTTACCTCTGCTTTGTCTAATAGTCCTGTTGTTCTCAGTCCTGTGCTCCAATTAGTAATGCTGCAATATTAAGAAAGTGATCGCGCGCAGGGAAATTTTCAGCTACTATAAACTACTGTACATGATCAACTCGCATCAACAAAATGTTCAACAGACAATGACATTGACGGACAAAAATAAACATTGACAGTCAACAAAACAAACACGACTGTAGACAACACAGTACATATAATAACATCAAGCACAGTACACATACATTTGGCAGTCTAAATTCCGATAGGTGCCTGTTCAAGCACAGATAAACAAAACATTTACCAACTCAAAACACGTTTTCTGTACTTCCGGAAGTTTACCACCAAAACAAGGAAAAAATATATCGAGCTCGATCCCGATCAAAATTCACACACGCACTTCTTACACACAGCCGGTGTAAAGACGAATAATGACCCCCATCGAATAATGACCGGGGGGGGGGTCATTTTTCAACGACAAAAAATGACCCCCACCCGTAGAAAAAAAATCATTTTTTGTAGAAAAAGGGTCCTAGGGGGTCATTATTTTATATGTTAATCCTATAAAATAATGACCCCCATAGAAAAATGACCCCCTTTAAAGTGAAACAAAATATACACTCTTTGATATCTTTTTTACAGCGAAACTAATTCTTACATTTTCTGTAACCAGAAAAATACAAAAAGTCGTATGAAATAATTAAGAGATTCACGTAGTCCTTTAATGCTAAAATTGTGTTTGAAAAGAGATTCTTTAATTGTCAAGTAAATAAAATTTCTTTTTTCAATATTCCTCCTTATAATGTTTGCTTAAAGAATGATATTCCACTTATTTTTAGGAATCAAACCATGCAAAAATCAGGTTTAAATACTCTTTAATAGGAAAAATTAAATTTTCCGTCATTTCAACTTTAAGTTTGTTTAAGTTTGGTAAATCCTATTTGACAATGAAAGAGGAAGAAATTTTTATCCCCCTCCCCCCAAAAAAGAACATTACGTTAAATCAAAACAAAAAAAATAATAATAAATGAAAAGCAGAAATATAAATAAAACTTTATACCTTTCAATAATTCTGAAAAAGGCTCTAGATAAAATATTGAAATGAAGTCAAGCCTTCACACAAGTACTATCCTATCATAAATTACTTCGCCATGATTAAAGCATACTTTAAATGTTGGTGGAGGTATACTTGAAAGTATTGTGGCAAAGTAACAGTTAAAAATTAGTAGAATAGTAGATTATTTTTAGCTTATTTTTAATTCCTTTCTTATAGAAAAAGAAAGGTAGGGTAGTTTATTTTGCTTTTGTTCAATATCGACTTCCTCCTAAATAAGAAAGGGGGGGGGGGTAAGTATAAGACTTAAAAATATGCTCTGTAAACTATGGGCTTGTGTAAAATACACAGTCATTCTAATGCAAAAACTATACATGTAGACATAAACTTTTGATTTAGCACACAGTATTCATTACATTTCTTTTAACGTAGAACCTACTTTGTATGACATCATAACTTGTAAATGTGTTAAACCTGTGCTAACCCATTAAGACGTCATAATTGTTGTGTTGGATAATAACCTAACACAGGGTTCGTAATATACATATATTTATTCTGCTACAAACTACGTCCAGCTACATGAGTTACAAGATATAAAAATGTGTGCGCTCTCTACAGGTTCTCACACTCCCCAACTCCCATACTGCACCCATATCACTTATCATCAGCTTTCACTCATTCATTGCAGCCAGCGTGGGAATATTAATCTGACTGCAGACTATGTTTACACTACATCTCCCCTTCAAAGTCAGTTTCACAAATTAAGTTTGATTGGTGGTTTTGATAATCTCCCAGACTTCGTTATGTATCCTGACAAATTGTTGTTTTCTTTCTCACTTGACATGCTCTCATTTTCATTCATGGTTTCATTTTCACACATGCCATTCTCATTAACTTTCTCTGACTCAGCATTCTTTTCTGTTTCTTCTCTCTGTCGTTCTTCTATTACATGCGATCTGTTTCTCCTCACATCTCCCTCCTGAGTTTTTATTATATATGATCGAGGGAAATCTAGACAACTTTTTACAATCCCTGGACACTTCTGATCTTTCACCCACACCTTTTTTCCGGGTTTTAATTGACTCAAATTTCTTGCGCGATGCCGTCTGTCAAAGTTTTCCTTTTGTTTGACTTTGTGATTGAATTCACGCTTTTGAATTAATTTTACGTTTGGCAATCTCGGTTTCAACTCCTTTGGGTTAATTGGCACATTTGTTTTTATTTTTCTGTTCATCAATAATTCTGATGGGCTGTACCCATTGCTTAGCGGCGTTGAGCGATACATTAACAAAGCTAAGTACGGATCAGATGATTTTTTCAACATTTGTTTAATGGTTTGCACTGATCTCTCAGCGAGACCGTTGCTTTGCGGATAGTTGGGACTACTTGTTACATGTTTGAAATCAAATTCTCCTGCAAAATCTTTAAATGTTTGAGATGAATATTGTGGCCCATTATCCGAGAAAACTATCTCCGGAATTCCATGTCGCGCGAAGATTGATTTTAAATGGTTAATAATCGCTGCCGACGTTGTGCCAAACAACTTTGCAATCTCTATGAATCTCGAATAATAGTCGACAACTAGCAAGTACTTTTGACCATTCAGTTCAGATCAGTGGCTACTTTTTGCCATGGTCGATCCGGAAATTTACTTGGAATGAGTGGCTCTCTCACATTTTGAGAACCCTCTATGCACTTTTGGCAAGATTTCACTAAATTTTCTAATTGAGCACTCAAGCCATTCCACCAAACAGATGACTTGGCTAACTCCCTGCATTTCACTATCCCTTGGTGACCTTGATGTAATTTCCCTAACATTTCCTCTTGAAGTTTCTTGGGGATGACTAACCTTGTTCCCTTCAGTAACAAACCATTTTGTACTGTAAAGTCTCCCCTGACTTCCCATAACATTTTCAATTCTGTTGGGATTTCAGATTTCTCGGGCCATCCCGATTTACAGTATTGTATGACATTGGCACACAGTGTGTCTTTGTCATAAAGTGATTTTTTCTGATCTAATTTACTAGGTGATGCTGGTAGACTGCTCATTATGGCATCAACAAAAGCATTCACCTCACCATCATCTGGGGCGGGCGGATCCACAGGTGCGCGTGATAATGCGTCAGCTGTGATCAACTCTTTTCCAGGGGTGTGACTTATAGTGAAAGTATAACGCATAAGTCGTATCCTGAATCTTTGAATTCTAGGGGGTAATTCAGACAAATCTTTTGTACTTAAGAGTGGTACAAGTGGTTTGTGGTCCGTTTCTATTTTGAACTCTCGACCTATTAAGTAGTCACTGAGACGTTCACAAGCCCAAGTAATAGCTAAGGCTTCTTTTTCTATCTGGGCATACCTTTGCTCTGTTTCTGACATTGACCTTGATGCATAGGCCACGGGTTTCCATGTTTGCCCGTGTTTCTGCCTTAGGACCGCACCTAGACCGTATGACGATGCGTCCGCTGAGACCATTATGTCTTCTTTTGTGTCATAATGTGCTAGACAGGGAGACTGAGAAATTTCTGTCTTCAGACTCTCAAATGACCTTTCTTGAGCCGGACCCCACATCCATGCATTCTTAAGTTTGAGCAGCTCTCTAAGAGGCTGTGACCTTTCTGCCAGCTTTGGTGAGAATCTGTTGAGTTGATTCACCATGCCCAAGAACCTGCGTATGTCAGATACGTTTTCTGGCTTTTTCATGTCTAATATGGCTTTGACCTTTTGTGATTCTACTTTAATGCCCTTTTCGTCAATGACATGACCTAGAAATGTCACTGATGGTTTTGAAAATTCACATTTCTTATTGTTCAAAGTAAGGCCATTGTCCTTGAGAATGCTTAAAACGTTTTCGAGGATGGTGTCATGCTGACCTTGCGTTGCAGCAAATATGAGAATGTCATCCATATGACATAACACACCTTCAACCCCACAAAGGATTTCTGACATTCGTTTCTGAAAGAACTCACTGGCTGAGTTTATTCCAAATGGAAGTCTATTAAAATAGAATCTCCCGTAAGGAGTAATAAAGGTTGTGAGCAGCCGTGATTCAGGTGCTAGGTTGATTTGCAAAAACCCTGAATTTGCATCCAATTTTGAGAATATTTTTGACCCTGATAATTTGGACAAAGACTCTTCAACTGAGGGAAGGGGGTGATTTTCTCTTTTGACTGATTCATTTAGCTTTTTCAGGTCTACGCATATTCTTACTTGACCATTTGGTTTGGGGGCTATGACCATTGGAGCACACCATTCAGTAGGCTCATCGACCTTGGAGATAACTCCTAAGTTCTGCATTCTGCCTAACTCCTCTTTGACCTTTTCTCTTTGTGCAAACGGCACTTTGCGAGGTGTCGACAATGCATATGGCTTAGAGTTTTCTTTTAAGTTTACTTTGTATTCCCAGTTACTTTTACCCAGCCCATTGAAAACCGTTGGGAACTTTTCGCGGAAATATGTTTCAGATTTTAATGTTTGAACATTTTTCGCGTTGACAGACGCAATATTTACCTTTTCAATGATGTGCAGAGCTATGATAGCCGGTCTACCTAGTAATGCCTGGCTCAATCCTCTCACAACATATATTTCTTGCACACTGAACACACTTTTAGACTCAAGCTCACGAAGAAACTTTCCCAACACATTTAATTTTGAGTTTCATTGTCCATGCAATGAGCGATTCACGTGTGAAAGTTTAATTCCTTTTAACTGTTTGTACGCGAACTCGGGTATCACTGTTACGTCTGCACCAGTGTCTATCTTGAACTTCACCGTCTGATCTCGGATTTTAAGGTTGGTCATCCAAGGTTCTCCTTCTTTGGTGTCGACGGACCCAAGGAACCATTCACCTCTCTCGCCGGAGCTCCTGTCCACTTCTGCTATGTTTGCTTTGCGACAAACTTTAGCGAAATGTCCTTTGTTGCCACATTTATGACATTTAGCATCTCGGGCGGGACACTTGTCTCGAGGGTGTACTGTCGCATTTCCGCATCTGCCACAGCCTGTCAGGTTGGTTTTATTCGCTGCCCGGGCTGGTTGTCTGGGGTTTGCTTTTTTCCTCTGGAATCTTAGTGCGTCCATGTTGTTTACGGGTACCTCTGGGGTTGTTGACCCTCTCACAATCGGCTGTTGCTTCTTGATTGTTTCGTTCTGCCTGGCCATTAATATCGCTGACTCCAGACTGAGTTTTGAATCAAGTTGTAATTTTTCTGATAGTTTTCTGTCCCTCAGTCTAACGACTATCCTGTCTCGGATAAGGTCATCATGTAGGGCGCCATAGTCGCAATATTCGGCGAGGACATGAAGGGCAGTGATGAAACTGTCAGCTGTTTCGCCTTCCTCCTGTTTCCTTTGGTTAAATTTTGCTCGCTCGAATATAACGTTCCTTTTTGGAATAAAGTACTTTGATAGTGCTTCTTTGACTGGCTTCCATTTAACACTATCACCACTGGAAATTTTTAAATATGATAGGATGTCGTCAGCCTCCGGTCCCATGGAATAGATCAGTGTGCTGACTTGTACGTCCTCATCTGCTTCACAAAGTCCTGAGGCAAGTCGGAATCTCTCGAATCTTTGGAACCATTTTTCCCATCTCTCTGGCTTTGTAAAGTCAAATTTTTCCGGGTGAGCAAATTGAAATGATGCCATGTTGGTACTGGGGTAGTCCTTTTTAACTTATAAAAGTATTAACACCGCTGCCACCATGTTGTGTTGGATAATAACCTAACACAGGGTTCGTAATATACATATATTTATTCTGCTACAAACTACGTCCAGCTACATGAGTTACAAGATATAAAAATGTGTGCGCTCTCTACAGGTTCTCACACTCCCCAACTCCCATACTGCACCCATATCACTTATCATCAGCTTTCACTCATTCATTGCAGCCAGCGTGGGAATATTAATCTGACTGCAGACTATGTTTACACTACAATAATTAATTCAATGCCACTTTTTACCGTACTTGACAGCTTCAATAAAAATGGTAGAAAAGACTGCATTTTGAAATTCACAGAATTCAATCATGCCAACATAATCTTGATTCAATTCATATATTTTTTGGTTTATAATGCTTAATGGCAATATATTTCTGGAATAAGAGAAAATATGTAGGCACCTTTTATTTACTAGATCTAGACCTGAAGTTGACAAACCCAAAACTATCTAGTGTAATGAAATTACAATGTACATACAACTTTCGTAATAATTTGAATGGTATGTAACCATTTTGAAGGAATGCATAAGTCGTAAGAAATCTTTAGTTGCCAGCTATAAAGTGTAATATTATCTTGATAAAATGTGTCTAAGTCAAAGATGTACGTGTTGTAGATCGTTTGATCGTGTGTACATTTTTGTGATATCTATAATGAAATGATGTACATTCCTTTTAACAATTATTTGTTACCTATTCATATTTTTGGTGTTTGATTACAATTTTTCTATTAAATATGATCTTTTGAAAGAAAAAGTACAATTTCTGATAAATATTTAATCTGAAAGTAACCCCAAACAGTCATTTAATTATTAGATCCCGTGTAAGTGCAAAAAGGTCAAGAATATGAGTATCGGTAAAAAGCCTATCTTTCATTAGTTAGAGGGGAAAGGTAAATATTTAAATCATTTTTTGAAATCATTTGGCTATGTTCTTCATCATATTGAAGATTGAAAACATTGTGACAAAGACGTCTAAAAAATATTTACAAATATAGGGTGAATAATTGACTAAAAATAATAGAGTTCATTTAACTATTTTTTTTAATGTTGGACTTATCTTTTATGTTAATTGAATAAAAAAGAAATTATTTTTGATAAAATATTGTTTAATATTATTCAGTTAAAAAAGTTTATAAACGACGATGTTTGAAGAAGTAAACTCTTCAAAAAAATAAACGCATAGTAGGAACAATGCCCTGAAAAATGTATGATAGTTTTGTAATACCTTTTATTTTTGTATGGATACGATGAATTCAAGTAATATGCATGATTTTTTAATGCAATTGTTAACTTTACAGCTATTCTACAAGTCTCATAGACTAAAAGACCTGATTTTGCAAAATTTCCCCAAAAATTTTTATCTCAATTTCCATTTGTTGAATTCCGATGCAATTCCTTCAGGTACAAAGGGGCTATCAAAAGCGGGGGTTCTCGATATTTTGAATCTGGTTTTATCTGAAAAATGACGCTTCCAAAAAATGCTGCATCTGAGTGTTGCGTAGCAAAAAAAGGAAAATGGGCGCCTTTAAGCAGGGGTACCGCAATCTACAATTGCAAGAGGTTTTAATGTTACACACAGACCATATCTAACCTATAAAACATAAACCATTAACATCGAACACCCAACGTTCGCAAAAAATATGGTAGATTACGTGTGACATCAGCAGCACAGCATCACTTCCGAGGATTACGTAAATTGCATGAATGTAATGCAAGGACGTCATCTAAAGCATTAGCTATCCCTGAACTGCACAGATCATCTAACAAGACCGTTTTCAGATGACTACGAATTATTGCAAGAGGATTATTCATGCCATTGTTCCGACCCCTCAACACGCCAAATATCTAATTCAAAGATCTCAGATCAATAGAGTATGACCACAGCATCACTGCTGAACATTTTGGTTTACTTACTAGTCCAGAATGTTTATCCGAAAGCCTCTTATAAGTTTAAGGGTGCTAATGCTTTGTAATGAATGTTAGACAAATAACTGCCTCCAGGACGTTAAAAAAGTTGGTGGTGGTAGTGTAATGATATGGATAACGGTATTATAAGAAAGTAAAATTGATTTGGTTCGAATTCAATGGACTTTGATGGAAAAAGGTACTCAAACCATGTTCTATCTACACATACCCATTCAAGTTTGCAGCATCCTAGAGCCGTATTGCAATCTCACAATACACAGCCACATATGGCTCGTTTGACACACCTATTCTTGCAAAGAAACAACAACCTGTTTCAGCCTCAGTCATCTAGATCGCTATATTTAATCCAAATTAAGCAGCATTGGACAAAATGGATTGACATGATTTGCCAAAGACAATCGCATCCCCAGACTCTGCAACAGCTGACCAAAGTTCTACATTTGGAGTAAGAGAGTATTCCTATACAGTTTTTATTACACACATTTGCTTCCATAAGATGCCGTTTGTGGCGATTTTTTGTGTCTGCGGGGGGCATACCAGATATTGATCTATAATGGTCTTAAACTGACTATAATTTTAAAATTGTTGCGTAATTATGACATTTAGATAGTAAACCTGTTGCTTACCACATTTCTGTTTTATCAATGTATCATTTTACAAAATAATCTTCATGTTCAATGTGTCACTAAAATTCTACTATGCGTTTCTTTTTTTGAAGAGTATATTTTTGTGATTTTTCATATTCCCTTTATGACAAGTACCCCTAAAAATATTTGAAAATGTGAAGTCGCAGTATGTAAATACCCTACCAAGTTTCACAGCCTGTTCTAGATTAAAAAACAAGGAAACATATCATGATATCTTAACTGATTGATAAGCAAGTATTAATTTATCATTTTGAAAAGTTTGAAAACCTTGTGACAAAGACTTTTCCGACATAGGTTCTACCTTAATTCTTGTTTTACTCCACCCTTTTATTCAGTTCTGAGTATATTTTTTGAGAGAATTTTATATGAAAATCAGAACATTTTCATTGTTGTAACGTCTTCTTTATAATGTATATTAATATGAAAAGTTAATTGAAGGCCATTTCTTTTTATGTCCCCGTAGTCGAAGATTCGGGGGTATATAGTTTTATCGTGTTCGTCTGTATGTCCGTCTGTCTATCTGGCAGTTTGTTTGTCCGCAAAAAACCTTAACCTGTAATTACCATAACTTTTTATTTATTGGAGCTGTGACTTTCATATTTAATATGTGTATTCCTTGTGACAAGACCTTACTTTGGGTACCACCAAATTTGACCTTTGGACCTTTACCTTGGAGTTTATCCCATTTTACACAAAAATGCCAAATTTTTACTTTGGCCATAACTTTTAAACGGTAGATACTAGTACTCTCATACTTCAAATATGTAGTTTTTTGGCATTACCTTTCATTGGATACTGAAAACCTTGACCTTTTAAACTTGACCTTGGAGTTTTCCGTACTTATGATTTTTTTTACCTTGGCCATAACTTTTGAACGGTAAGGGCTAGGGTATTCATACTTCACATGTGTAATGCTTGTTACATTAAACATTTTCTTAAGAAATCATTTGCATTTGTTAAGAAACAACCTTTGAGTTTGACCTACCTTTCAAAAACTTATCCTTAGCCATTACTTTTGAACAAGTGGTGCTAGGGTTTTCCTATTTTGCAGTTGTATTTCAAGTGAGAAGACCCTACTTTGGGTAACAATATATTTAAATTGCATTTAAGAAAAGTTTAATCTTCGCTATGTAACCATACAGGGGCACAGCTGCTTCACAAACACATCTTTTTATATATGAGGATTTGCGGATAAGAGATGGATACCTCAAAGCGTAACAGACGGACGGACGGACATCCAAATCACTATATACCCTCCCGCTTTTCAAGCGGAGGAAATAATAATATATAATACTGCTGATTTTTTCTGTCAGTTCGATGATTTCAAACATAAAAAAACAATGTTTTACTAACCCTTAAGGCTTGATAAATCTTTCACTCCTTTAGATTCTGAATCATTGCATTTACCTTAAAATATAGCTATAATTGTATAATGTTATGAGATCAACATATCATCAGTTTATTCCCAATAAGCCCAGGTGAGCATTTTGGCCAATATGCTTCTTTATCCAATTTTTTTTTTGCCCCCTAAAAATTTTAGCTTTAATCTACAGGGGGTCATTTTTCTACGGGGGTCATTTTTCTTCACGTGGGTTCTGCAAATTTTTAGGGAAGTGACACTTTTTCTACGGGCAAAAGGGTCATTTTTCTACGTCGAATAATGACCGGGGTCATTTTTCGCTGTCGAAAAATGACCCCCGGTCATTATTCGATGGGGGTCATTATTCGTCTTTACACCGGCATCTCTCAAACAAATCAATACAAAGAACATAAATCACAATAATACACAAAACAAATAAATAACACATTGAAAATATAAATACAAGTGCGCACAAATATTTTTCTTTAAATTTAATTCAAAGAAATCAATAAACTGTTGAGTTGTAGCTTCAGGTTCCGGAACACTTCACACGGAATAGAAGAATTTACCTGAACACAATTCACTGGTCACGGTACACGGATCACTGAGCATCCGAGAGACACAGTTCTCGATTCCATAGAATGGTTGGAATGTTAAACATAAGTTAGCTAGCTAGAATGATATTTAAACACGTGTATTCAAAATGCGCAAACTTACAGCCTAGGCGGATCCATGGGGAAGTAATAGGCACTGGACACGTACACACGGGCGTTGTGGACAATCCTCTCGTCCCTCAGTGGATTACTGGACCCTGGTCATCATCCATTGGAAAACTTGAAGTTGACGATAATTCATCGTGGAAATCAACATACACATCACTGTAGTATTCACTTCAAGTTGAAAATTCACGTGGGCGCCATTTGTCACAGGGTCACGGTCTTGTTTGAAAAATTCAGAACAAAACTGGTTCGGTCGTTTTACAATTTATTGATGGATATAAAGAAAAACCTAGAAAATAGAAAAACACTCTAACAACACTCATACAAAACAATGTACACATAGACAAACACGAAACAAAGACATTTACGAAAAGTAAGAATTAATAGATATTTAACCGACTGCCAGTAGATCGTTACATAAATTAAACAAGTAAATGAATTACAAGATTAATGAACATCTTACCAGGCATCCAGTATCAAATCAGAAAAATATAATATAGTATATCGATTGAATCGATCTGTGATAATATATCTAAGCAATCTGCTACCGTAAAGGCTGTAGAGCTTGGGGTGGGGATTTGGCGGGTTTCTTACTTTATATAGTGCACGGGTTAGTAAAACATGCATATTAATTAGTATAACGAAATCCATTGGTCCATGGTAGGTCACTGGTCAGTCATACGTAAAGGAAATGCTAAAAATAGAAATTCACCTGTACAAAACTAAACACTCGCACATGGCTCTCACATACCTGCAAAACCGGTTGTATTCGATTGGCTATGCGCGCCAATCAGAATACGTACTTATATTGCGCAAAGCATTAAAGTAAATATTCAATAATAATTATAATTTAATTACAACTGTGACATTTATACTGATTTTTTAAAATAATTATTTCACAAGTTATAAGAAATTTTTCCCAGAGCATTTTCATACCTAGCACAACAAACTTTGTCTTATCCTTTCGTATATTTTTAAGCTTACGGAATAACCATAAAATTCATTTTTATCTACCAACATATTTGTTTACAGAAATTTATTTTATTTATAAAAAGTACACAAAACTCATTTTCTCTGAAATACATTTCGAGAAAAATCAATAAGGACTCCTTTTGTGGAGAAGAAACATTAATGAATTAGATTACATCAAAAAATTGAATTAAAATTAAATGCACTGATGTAGAAAAAACATTTTCAAAATCTTTGGTATCAAAGTTCCTTTTTGGAGTTATCTTTCCTGTTGCCCGGGACTCAAAAACTTTGGCAAGTCTCCGCCTACGTCACCATACTATATTTAATAATTACTGGCCACTGAAGTGGACAAATATAACAGAGGAAAACTAGAAACACACACTATTTTATTAATATTTATAAACAAAAATGATAAAATGTATTATTGAAACGCACAAATTAGTGTGCCGAAATTTCAACTATCAAAACAGACTCGGTTGATTAGCCTGAAAGGATAAATAACCTAAACGTTTTTCGTCATATTCACCGGTACCTGTTGTTTACGAATTATTATGTAACATAATCCAAGACGTCTGTTGTTCTTTTATTTAACAAAAACCGCACATCCTTTTCCATCGGTCACTCCGTGATCATTCCATGTGTTCATTGTTTACAAACGGTGTTAGGTTAAATCGTTCTTACAAAACTCCATCGAACCGGAAGTAAAAGTATTTTTTTTCTCTATATACGTCACAAGTCACATGGTTTGGAGGACCCTTAAATTACTTTATATATATTGTACTTGACATAAAATATTTTTGCGCATAATGCGCTCCATACTAAAGATTTTGTAAATGTTGTCCTCTAGCAGTATAGTACAGAAACTCTAAACAAACGGAACTGTACAATGGAGTGGGGGAAACTTTAATTTTCATCATTTTTAATAATTTGTATGCAAATATGAGCATGGGTTTAGTAGATAATAATATACATAATGCATCAAGTCTTTCTGAGAGCGATTTAAAAAAACTAGCCTTTTCGAAAAACACATGTAGTATTTCATGTAGTAACCCATAAATGCATTAAATGCAACTCATTGAGCTGATTGGTCTATTTGTGTTCCTCACTGAACAGACGTCACAAAAAATATTTTCCTCGACCTGATGATTCTCGCGATGCTTTTCCCGCGCACAAGCGCAGATCCAGGATAAACGTCAGTCCTTTATAAATATGCATGAGAATATAATGTTCTTTTCCCAACCATTACTTTGTTAATACCGAATAAAATTTCGTCGAATTTGCAAGAATGCTTCATTTTTGATAGCTTATCATAGCTTATCATACTTCCGAAATTTTTGTCCGGTTTCAGCTGTGCAAAAAAAAAACTGTTTAACACGGCATACATATCTTTAAATAATAATTCTGGGCCTGGTCTAAGTTCCATATTACCGTGTGGTCATCTCGCCAAAACATGTAGTCCAAATCTGACCCCTTCAGTCTGAATCCTTCTCTGAAACTTCCACTCATTATTATCATCCTATCTGCTTTTCTTGTCTTTATTAATTGATTTGTCATAATTTCTGTGAAGTCCATCATCTCCCTCCTCATGATTACTGTCTGTGAGAACCCCAGTAGGTGACACAGTCTCACAAACACGGACTCTGATAAATGCTGTATACCCATGTTCCTGTAAAAACATATAAAAAATTATATATATTATTATTTTAATATGTTGTTTTGTTTTTTAAAATTCACTATTAATAATTAATTTATATTGCGTTATGTAAGGTATTTATAGACCAAAATCATGCAGCTCATGAACTACTTTAACATATCTGACTTACATAAATAATGAATTTTAGAATATTAAAAACATTTAGTAGTCTTTTGATACAGGAATATGTATATGCAGATTTATTTTGTACTTACAGTGATATGTAGGAAGACATTTTAATATAGCATAATATTTCCTGCTCAATTAGAACAGGACATGTTATGCTATAATTAGATACACTTTATGGTACTTTCAATATATAAATAAATGTATCATTCTATAATTTACAATAAATAAATAAAAAATACAAATAAAAAATCCCTTGGGCCTGCTTCTGTGTTGAGATTTTGGGTTCTATCTACCATGATACATACCAGAATTTGATTCAATAAATTGTTTGCCTTTGTTAATATTTTAAAACAACTCTTACAGAAATTTCTGATAAATGACTTATAAGTGATTTATTCATTTATAAGTTGTTTATTCTTGACTTACACTTCGTTGATACATTTAACTGATGGCATAAGTTACTCATTAGGATTTTATATCCAAATGAGGTTCTTGACCTATAAGTGACTTAAAAGCCAGTATTAGCCACTTTTGCTTTATGCAAGTATAGTCAGTTATAGGTGAATTATAAGTCAATCGTAAGCCCTTCATACTTTATCAAGTATGAATCATTACTAAGTAATTTATAAGTGAAGAACAGCACTGTCTTTATTACCTTATTTAGAACAGAGCTTCCAATCATGCAGGGATTGCATGACGTTCAAAGTTTTTCTTCATGTGTACATATGTATATCTGCACGTTAGATGAAATAATCAAGTTAACGTTTTATGAACAAAATTCCCTTTCATGTGACTATTTTTTAAATGTCACATTTTTTTAATGCAAACTTTACATATAAATTTAGATCATAAACAAGAATGTTGGACAAAAAGTCATCAAGATTAAATGATCTTGAGGATTCTTCAAATATATGAAATATGAAATATATGAAATCTAAAGCAACTGAGTCAATTGATTCAAATTTCAGTCAACGGAAATTAGAATAAAAAGTTGATGTAAATAGAATCTACGTGACTAAAAAAATGTTTATAAGTGGATTATAAAACACTTAAAAGTTTCTATTGGTTTTTTTCTGTTAGGGAATGGTTGAACAAAGCAATATAAAAATAGATTTGTATATAAGATTTTTGATTTCGTAGTAGTCATAAATGCGTGGGCCTTTCCATGCCTCAAGAATAACGAAAATTCGATATTTAACATCAAGGCTTATGTATATAACTCTTATTTTCAGTTTTGAATCATAATGTTATCATGCGTGGAATCTAAAAAAAATTATATTCAAAAACAACAAATAACCTTTTCCTTGTGTACTTTAGGTTTGATTGCACTGAAATTCGGCAAAGTGAACAAACACCAAAAACATTAATTTTTCAATGTAACACAAATAAGAGTCCAAGGGACAAGGTTGTTCTCCTGAGCACTGTATCGAGGAAAAAAGCGAATATCAGTTAGGTGTTCAATAGCTCAATGGTCCTGACCAACCCCTATAAAGGAGAAGGGGTACGAATTGATCAAAATTGAAAGTACACCAACTAAGGATGCATTCATATTTTTTTGACTGTGACTTTTCACTATAAATTTGACCTTTCATTTTAATTAAGTATTCTTGAGAAGATTTAAAAAGTTTTTTATATATATACTTGTCAAAATTTCTAAGTCCTCTCTTTTATAATTTTAATTATTTAAAAACCTTAAAATCATTTAAGAAGTTACTTACAATTTTGCCTTTATGTTTCAATCCTTTCCTGTTACGACCAAAAAATTTGTAATCGAATGTGTAATTACTATACCATGACTATTTTTGTTAAAAAGCATGAAGTACGGGTTTCATATGTTTTCGGGTGTATCTTTCATTTATTTAAATTTTCATGTGTTCTCCATCATTAGTTATTTACGAAAAACAGAAAAAAGATTGATTAAAATGCTGTGTATGTCCGCAAAACAATGTGCAAATACAGTTTACATGGTCTAAGCTGGAGGTAGTAAAGGAGAGTTGTATTTCCTTCCCCTGTATTTGTTTATTTTATTTAAAACATTTTAAAAATGCCGTCAGAAAGTTGAACAAAGCTTACTTGATTCCTTACAATCATTAAAAATCGCTTGATTTTCAACAAATACCGCTAAACCTTCCTAGGGTTTATCCGGAAATTCGCTGAAACCGGAACCGGAAGTGCCGATGGTCAAGGCGTATACACGTACTGCAACGACACATTAACAGGGCTACTGTATAAGAACTCACTTTTGTGGAAGGAACTTACTGCGCGTGCAATTGCTCTGCATCATTAAAAGTTAATTTTAGTCTCCTTGATTATCCAAATTATAACAAAAAAACTAGAAGAAAGGGGAATGTGTGTAAGGAGTACTGTAGGCTTGATATTGTCGATTACAATCAATTTCGATAAGCTTCAATGTCTTCCACATCTCATGAATAGACAAGATGGACAGGAGAGTGAGAGCTTTTCCAGCAGCAGAATCAAGTGTAGCTATAGAGGACGACCTAGCAATGCATGGAATAACCTTCAATAAAGATTTTTCTTTATCAGTGTGAACTCTTTGAGAAGCAGTTGTCTTCCTCTCAGTTCGTTTGAATGGAGGATAAATGCAGTATATTGAACGTTGCGAATTTTTAATTCTAGGGTGCCTCTACGTTTCTGCATTTTATGTTTAAACCCTTCAATAAAATAAGTGAAAAAAATTGATAGCTTCTTTATATCCTGTATACTAATTAATTTATATTATCTAAATAAAAATTAATACAAAACCATTGTAAAGCAAATACTTACCTGGGGACTTAGAAATTTTGATTAGTATATATACTGACACTTATAGAAACGCAACACCCTCATTTTAGGGTAACATTATATGCGGGTTATAACTATTTACCAAAACAGTTAGGACATCTTTAACTTTGTCAGATCAGTTATTTAACGGTTGAATGATATTTTCATTCCATTACCGGAAGTTGATTTTTAATTCTCCAAACAGAAATAAAAAAAAATGCATTTTAGATAAAAGTTTTGACAATATTTTGGGTTTTCAAAGTTTAAATATTCTATTTATTGCTATTGCAAAGTTTCATGTACATCTGCTCCTTTTTCCTTATGTTATAAGAAAAAACAAGTATTAAAGCTACAGTTTTTACAGAGAAGTCTGGTTCCGATATACTGTATTCCAATGTAAAACTTTGATTGTTCATGAGACCCCACCTTACCCCGGGGGTCCTGATTTGAACTAATTTAAATCTACACTAAATGCAGATTCTTCCCTATAAATATTACCAATTATATATTTGCTGTTATTGAGAAAAATATTTTTTAAAAACCTTTCCTATATATTCCAATGTAAAACTTTGACCTCTGGAGGTGAGGGGTCATGATTTGAAAAAAAAAAACTTTAATTTACTCTAAATGACAATGATTCAACATGAGTTTCACCTTTCTTGGCCCACTGGCTTTTGAGAAGAAGACTTTTCAATGATGACATTTTTCACAGATGTGCTGTTGTAACGCAAGTAAATTACATGCTATTACTGATGTAACACATGTGATTTAGGCTTTTACTGATGTGTCACATGTAATTTACATGCTTTAATTGATGTAACATAATTAAGTCTTTTACTGATGTTACACATGTAATTCAAAGTATTTTACTGATGTTAAGCATGAAATTTACAGTCTTACTGACGAAACATGTGTAATTTACTGGCTTTTACTGTTGTCCGCATGTAATTTAGGCTTTTACTAGTGTAACACATATAATTTACACACTGATGTTACACATATAATTTACAGGCGTTTACTGATGTAACAAATGTAATTTACAAGCTTTACTGATGTAACACATATAGTTTATAGGCTTTAGCTGATGTTACACTCGTAATTTACAGACTTTTACTGATGTGACACATGTAATTTACAAAGCTTTACTGATGTAACACATGTAGTTTACAAGCTTTACTAATGTAACACATATAGTTTATAGGCTTTAGCTGCTGTTACACACGTAATTTACAGACTTTTACTGATGTGACACATGTAATTTACAAAGCTTTACTGATGTAACACATGTAGTTTACAAGCTTTACTAATGTAACACATGAAGTTTATAGGCTTTAACTGATGTAACACATGTGTAATTAACAAGCTTTCAGTGATGTAACTTCTCGTTATCCCGAATGAATGATGGTCATGTTACGAGAATTGGAGCTCCCAGATAGTCGGCCCAACTACAGCGGGATAGGTAAAGGAAGGATATGGAGATAACGAACAGTATTCAATATCAAAATCCATAAAACAATACAAAATAAGAGGAGTGCAAATACGGACCCCCGAAACATCAGAGGTGGGATCAGGTGCCATGGAGGAGTGAGCATCCCCTGCCGACCGGTCACACCCGCCGTGTGCTCCTTGTCATGATCAGGAAATAACGGAAAAAATCTGTCGTCAATTCAGTGTATAAATAATGGACTAACAATTGGTATGAAAAATGTCAGTCAGCATTTGACTCAATGATAAACTGTATTTGCTGACAAGGTCATTATATCAACCGTACTGCATAAGTAAGTAAAATTGACGATAGAAAAGTTAAAGTCATCACGTTTTTCATATAGTTTGGTTGTTAGATTACCATTAGTGTCTTTTTCAATTAAAATATCCAAGTATGAAACAGAAGTGTCGGACTCTGTGGTATCTTTTATCTAAAGATCACCAGGATATATCTTATCGACGTAGGAATGGAAATTACCCCACCTCTGTTGATTTTTCCGTGAAATCCTGGCTTATGATTGGTTGAAGTCTGTCACGTGAAGGCGGTGGATTACTTATACCCGGTCAGTTGTAAATCCATACCCGGTCAGTAGAAATCTATACCCGGTCGATGTATAACGTCACAAACACAAACGTGACGTCATAATCGGCTCCGCCTCGTCAGATATGAAATTTACTAACCAGGTATCATCCCATACCCTGTCACTAAAAGACTATGTAACTAATATTACCATAATTATTAATTGACAATACGTCGTCGATATATCTAAATGTCGAGTTGAAGGCCACAGCAAGTATTTTTTTCTTTTCACGCATAAGATTTTGCATAAATTCTGCTTCATATTTATATAAAAATAAGTCTGCTAATAACGGAGCGCAATTTGTACCCATGGGAATTCCAATATATTGTTGTAATACCTGGTCTCCAAAAATCACATAGATGTTGTCAATCAGAAACTCAAGCATCTTCTTGATGTCAACTTCAGAGTACTTATGTGTGCAATCAGAATCTGTTTTAACAAAATAATTTTGCAAATGACCAATGACGAGGTAGCTGTCAATGATATCAAAAAGCCTGGATTTTAATTTGTCGTGGGGAATTGTTGTGTATAAAGTTGAAAAGTCGCACGTTATATCAACATCACTCTCAGAGAAAGAACTTGAAGAATTCTCATATCTGTTTATCTTACCACTTAGATCAGTTAGAATTGTTACCTTGTGTCGTATAGTGCATGTAAATAGCTGTGTTTTAATACTTAAGAAAATAGAAACTTGATTATGAACATACAGTATACAGGAAAAAGAGACTGTTTAATAGTGAAAATAAGTCTTATGTCCCTCCATAGACCGTAAATGAACTTAAAACATACATTTATATCATTTGTTTCTTTCAGATAATTGTAGGAACATAGCAGCCATTGCTGTGGAACTAATCAAAAGTTGTTACCTGTTTAAGCAGACATCTTATCCTTGACCTCAGATAGAGCGCCATCTGCTGGATCAGAGATCAAAGTGTGAAGAAATAACTGCAAATGCTTAGGATCTAGACTGTCTAAATAAACATCGGTGCGGAAGATTTGAAGTTCTTTCTCTGTGATAAACTATAGTTGGGATCATAATGTTCTGTCAGGAGAGCCTCCACAAACTGAGTCCACTGACCACTATCTCCAAGTGAGAACCATTCACTACGTTTAGAATTACTGTAATAACTTTTAAGTTTCATAAGTTTTTGTTTTTGTAAACCAAACATTTTCAATAAAGTCTGGATAATCCTTTAGGATGTGTTACGTACTCTCTTTTCCATTGGGGGTTGATATGATAATAAAGTGTAAAGTGTGCAGGATATGTACATTGCCTATCCGAACACTCTCTGACTCTACCCACACCTCCTTCTCCGGATTAAAGGATCGGAGCTTTTCTACTATGTTGGATTCAAACCATTTCTGTGAAGGTTGGGTTCCATTAATTTTCGCCCCCAGTACTGATCCCCTGTGATAAGCAATGCCCTCCAGATCCAATATCCCATAAAGAGAATACGAAGAGCAGCAACTTGAATAAGATACTGTATACAGCGAAATTTTTGCCCCCCGTTTTATTTTAGCCCCTTTCGCCCTCTTCTTGATTGGGCGAATTTAAAACGGGGCGAATTCAAATTACACTTCATATTTTCTTAAACAGAAATATGATTGGGCGAATTTAAAACGGGGCAAAATATTTAACAAGTTCAAAAGGGCAAAAATAACAGGGGTCGAAAAATAACTCTATATACAGTAAATGTTTTTTCCAAGATCCAGTTGTTCCTAAAAATAATGATAATAAATATGCTAAAATACTTATTATTGATTTATTGTATGTTGGTAAAGTCAATCTCGAGAATATTTCACTCATATGCAGAAGCCACCATTTGCCGGTGGAGAGCTGCACTCGGCACCTATGGTCATTGAGCAGGGATGATCTTTTTCATGCCAGCACCTTCTGCGACACAGGACCTCGGTTTATATCATCGCATGTGAAGTGGAAAATTATTTTAAAAAAACATAATTGGAAATAAAGAAGTTGTTAGTAATAATTGTTGATGATTTTCAAACAATTTTTGCAATATTCAGTTAGGTCTACGAAATTTCTACATAACTGAGAAAAACATGTATTATTTGCTCGCCTCAACGAAGGTCAATATTTTTGGAGAAAGACTCGATCATTTTCAAGTAACCATAAGTCCTATATTGTCTGCAAGGAAGATACATCTAAGGATGGACATTGCCAGGCTTGCTTTAGATGCTGGATCTGACCTACATTTTCCGGATAAGAGATCAGGTTAAGGTTTTTGGAGCAGATCTTATAGAAACTTATAAAGCCTATCTGAACCAAACTTGCACGAATGATGAGGCAAGGGATGAAGACATTCAAACTTGTTTCAGATGCTGGTTTGAATTATATTTTCTAGATAAGTGACTAGTTTAAAATTATAAGTCCATTTCCAAGTAACTCTTTCTCAATACCTATGTTTATCCAACTCTTTTTGTTTTTCATCCCAGGACCTTGGCAAGGGGATAAAAAAACACAAGTTGGATAGAAATCAGATCTAACCACAAATCATGGGGGATTCTTTTAATAACTTTTTTTGCAAGCCTGTCAATGTTTTAAACTGAATGTTGTAAGCCGAAGACTCAAGTGATCTTTTCTGATCACAAATTGTCCATTCGTCGGCGTCGAGTCCTTAACTTTTTACAATTTCATATTATTCTCCAAAACCACCGGGCCAATTAAAAAAAATTGGCATCGAGTATCCTTAGGTAAAGGGATTCAGATTTTTTGAAATGAGGTGCCACACCTTGTTTTAATGGGGGGATTATTTAGAATTAGAAAAAAAAATAATGACATCTTTTAAAAATCTTTTCAAGAACCACTGGGTCAGACAAGATGAAAGTGGAATTATTGTCTGATAATGTAGATTCAATTTTGTACAAAACTTGACCCTTGAGATAGGTTTGGGCAACAATGGGTGAGCAATTAAAGTTTACCATAGGAATACCGAGTACATAAGAAAAAACCTTTAAAAACCATCTTCTCAAGAACAGCAACACCGTGATTGGTCATATTTATTAAAAGCATTTTCAGGTAGTGTAGATTTAAATTTGTTCAAATCATGACCTCAAGGGTAGAATGGGGCCACAATGGGTGAACAAAGTTAACAGAGATATATGTTGGTAAAATTAAAAAAAATATTTTAAGAACATCAAAGCTGTGGTAAGTTATATATATATTCAGAAGCGTCCTCAGACTGAACATGACTTAACATCATAGCTTTGTCTCCATTTTGCATGTGGTATTCATTGAGCGTGGATGTCAAACAAGGAGGTCTGGATTTCTCTGTCAAATCAAGAAACACGCCTTTTAAGAGAAAAGAAGTATTTTTCAAGTTCAAGTTCATTCACTCTAACTAACACCATTTTGTAAATTGAAACTTTGATTGTTGTTTAATTTGATATCCTGCTGCCATACTTCATTATTATCGTCCGTATGCACATGTGCACCTAAATAACAGATACATTTTAAATTGTATTAATATTTTGATATGCTTGCATATCTTTTCCCCGAAATGTTTATTAAAAAAAGTTTATTTTTTCACATTCCGTTTTAATATCTCATATTTTATTGGTCCATCGAACGCATGGTGTTACAGTGAAGGTATTTGGAATGCCTCATCCTTTATTGTTACACCATACTACGTTTTAAACACTCGAAGGTTCCGAGTTTTGAAAACCAATTGATTAAAATATCAATACTAAATTAACCTATTAGTAACTATTTATTTTAAAAAAAAATGTACTATTAACATTTAAAATGACATGATGACTACATGCAGCTGAAGCATACGGTGAAAGGAATATGGAAAAATATACAGACTATTTTTTCTGTTAGGACCATTATCCACGAATTTACGTATCCTCGCAACTGATTTCTTTTTTAATCCGCGAAAATTGATGCCCACGAATATTCATGAGACCACAGTATTCTATTTCTGAGAGATTGTTGGTAGGAGTACAGAGCAGCTTGATAGTTCCCTGTCACCTGTTGACAGATCCCTAGAATCTGCCAGGATATGTCTTTGAGATATACATCTATATACATCCCCTGATCATGGTGGACCAGATCCTGTAAGTCATTAAGAGCAATTTGCGCTCTCAATGGTTCTACATGTCTGTAACACAAGATCTCTAACATGTGTAACAGAACATACGGTGGGATTTGCAAAATAAAGTACCCAGACTGTGACCTAGACTGTTGTCCTGGCACTAATTCCTTTATGTAATAGATTTCATTGTAAATACAAATATCCCATGCTACAGCATGTCTCATCCAGGACTGTCCCCCAAAGTACTCAGTCATCATGTACCGTACTACATCTTTAGTCACAAAGTTGGCAACTAATACATATGGCTGTGCTAACTTGACCTTTGTTATTTGTAGAACTGATATAGCTTCCATATATCTAAGTGTCTTGTAGTAAAACATTGCAATAAACAACAAATCAGAAATACACCCAAACTTTGCTGCTAATTTCAGCATATAACTGGATGTTTTATTAGCTATATACACCTGTTTGTTTACAGCTGCGCTAGTATGTACCGTGAATTGTGCAAAAGCAATTTTCTAGAGTGCACATGTTGTAAACCTCTGTAACATGAGAACCTGGTACTGAGTCAGGGGTAAAATTATCAACTTTTCGACAGTAGACAATAACCTAACACGTGAATGCAGGTCATCTACTTTTTGATTACCGGAAAACAACTCACTGAATAGATTAAATTTGAACAAAACCCTTGAGGTCAGCATGTTGTAATATGTATCAACAGATTGTCTGAGATTTTGAAGGAAACTTGTAATACTGGACCAGATAGATGGACAATGAAGCAGTGATACTAAACCCTTCTCATATAATTTATGAAGCCCAAGAAATAGTTTTTTTTGTGCTTCACCATGGATATTACTCAGAAACATGTTGTTTTCTGGAATAAAAAAGTTAGGACACACACCCTCATACACCCATTTAAGGATAAATTTAAAGCAGAACCAGAAACACAGAAGAAGATTTTGTGGATGCTTTGAGGAATTGTGTTTTGTTGAATTGCCCAGAAAAATGCTGTCTTTATGTGATAGGAACACAGTACTTTATCCTCATCAAGTAATCCACTGTTAATGCATTCTTTTAAGAACAATTTAAGCAGCCCAAAGGTTAAGAATTGGCAATGGTTCATTGAGTAGACAAGTTTTTGTTCTGCCAAAGAGAAGGAAATTCTCCATTCTTTGTCTGCGTGTTTTCCTAGCTTGTGTCCCATTGCTACAAAGTGACATCCATTTCTGACTATGTCATCAAGAACAAAAGACTGGGGCCATGCGTGACATCTGTTTATCCATTTGGAGGCAGTAGGGGGCCAAAAATCACAGACAAAACAATGGGCATGGTCATACTCTCCTCCTACCATAACACCACTACTACAGGGGCCATGTTCCGTAGAATTAGGAAAAAGTTCTGAACATGTGATCTGTCTGTATTTGGAACTGGATATATAGAGTCTATCATTTATTCTCACACATGCATTCTGTAAACTTTCCCTCTGTGTTGGTGTCAGTAATTCGAGTAAACCAAATCCTGGTGGGCTATCGGAACAATCACAGAGAATCAGTGTTTTTCTATTTAAGTCATAATCCTGAGCCTGATCTAAGTCCCAAATAACAATGTGATCTTTTGGCCAAATCATTATAACCACATCTGACCCCTGTAGCCTGAACCCTTCTCTCTGACTCCCACTCTCCATGAACATGTTCGCGTCTCTTTTTTTTTTTATTTTGCAACATTTCCCTGAAGTCCACCATCTCCCTCCTCATGACCACCGTCTCTGAGGACCCCAGTATGTGACACAGTCCCACAAACACAGACTCTGACAGATGCTGGATACCCAAGTCCCTGTACCAAACATATAAAATATACGTATAAATGTTTTTTTTAATTCATTATAAATGACTCTTACTTATATTGCGCTATGTAATGTATTTATAGACCAATATCATACATTTCTTCATTTTTACTGTACAACACCACTAGTTACTGTAACATCTGACTTATACATACACTGTTACATAATTGTGAATTTTAGAATATCAAGAAATATTAAGAAGTCTGTATTAAAATTAGGTATATATAATTACATTTTTGTACAAAGTTGCTCTTTTTAACTTACATCCATTCGTAGGAGGACATTTTAATATTATAACAAAATATTTCCTGTTCACTTTGAAAACTATGATTAGAAGTAGAAAATCCCTATTGTACTTTCAGTTTATAAATAAACTTTCTACCTTCTATCTGTGTTGTTTGTGCAATATATGCAGTAACATCTTTATAGGATATCTGTCTGAAATATTAGATATCTCGCAAAACTTGTTTTGTTACTATTGCCAATATAGTAGTTATTTGTTAAAAATAATCTAATCTCGACATAGTGGAGATTAATAAATTAATTTGCAATCCTTTAAAAGTGCTACTAATAATATTTACTGTAAAAGTCATACTACCGTATTAACATATTTTCTGGATAAGTTGTTTTAAGTAAAAACAAGTCCATCCTAAAGTAACTCATACTGTACATGCTTTGGTTTATAAAATACATACTAACTAGACCCATATCCTGAGTATCCATCCGAAAGTTTCGTACAAAATCTGTTTTTAAGAAAGCTCATTCTTAAAAACAAGATAATGTCTTGAAATAGGCAGAAGGAAAAAAGGACAACCAGTATGTACGTACATATATCTGTAAAGTCAAAAATAACTAGAAAGACATTAAGTTTATGTGAGCTAGGGGGCAATTTGGGATCGGGTAAGGAACCCACAGCCACATAAAAAAATTGATGGGTATATTTTGGACACAAAAGAGGAGGGGGCCATTTGCAACTTCTCACACAGGAAGCACAAAACATTTTCAAAACATTTTATTGGTGTTGTAAAAAGGTTTTTTCGAAACATTTCAGACTAAAAATTTTAAAAATGTTTTTAAAACATTTCCTCTTCTCATTATAACATTTTAAAAACATTTTAAAAATGTTTTCAAGAAGCTTTTGATTAAATCCTTTTGGGACATTTTTCTAAAATATTTTTGAAACGTTTTAAAAATGTTTCAAAAAGGTATGTTTAGCTTTCAAATATCAAAGATTTTTATATTACGTTTTAAAAACGTTCTAAAAACATGAAATGAAACATTTCCTTTTCCATAAATCTGAAACATTGCATAAATACGTTTCTGAAACTTTTGGAAGGAACATTGTCAAAATGTTTTTGAAACATTCTTAATTCATTTAAGGGTATTTCTAGCTTCCAAATATTAAAGATCTTATAAAACGTTTAAAAACATTCTTAAAACATGAAATGAAACATTTTTTTTTGTAAATCGGAAACATTGCATATACATTTCTGAAACATTTGTAAGGAACATTTAAAAAATTTTTTTTTAAAACATTCTTAATATCGCTGTTAGTTAAAAACATTCAATTCCGGATATTTTTCGGCCTAGGCAGTGAAAATGTTTATTTAAAACATTAACTAAAATAATTATTTTCACTACAATTGACACATTTTAATTATAGTTTTTGTAACATTTTTTGGAAACATTTTCTGAAACATTTATGTAATTGCGGCACAATTTAATTCAGTTAGTAACTTTAGAAGTATGTTGTGAGAATGATTTTAGAACATTCAATTTAATGTGTTTTCTTTTTTAAAGACTTCATTTTTCATTGCTGCTGTTATTTTCAAAATGTTCTTAAAACATTCAAATAATGTATGATTGCGATTTTCCTAAAATTTAGTTTATGAAGAAAAAAAAGAATATATAGAAAGAATAGTGTTAAAATGAGGAATTGTAGTAATTGTTTAATTGAAAGATTTTTCCGGTATTTTATAATGATTTCTAGTTTTCGCTTATTGATTAAACAGACATAATTTATATAAAGTCCTTTGATTAAACAAATCAAAAAATCAATGAATAAAAGGCAAACAAATAATTTAGAATATAAATAAATGTATAAAATCATAAGCATTAATTAAACTCTTAATGTCTTTTTTTTTTTTAAATGTTCTTCATCAAATCTGTGATCCACTCCCAGAATTTTATCCTGAGGCATTAGATAGGGATTGGCAC
Source organism: Saccostrea cuccullata (assembly GCF_032062105.1). Classification (NCBI taxonomy): domain Eukaryota; kingdom Metazoa; phylum Mollusca; class Bivalvia; order Ostreida; family Ostreidae; genus Saccostrea; species Saccostrea cuccullata. The sequence continues at coordinate 72,515 of NW_026938365.1, forward strand.
ACTGGTCAGTTTCAGTGTCATGATAACCTATTATGCAATTCTCCTGCTGGGCAGCGCGTTACAGAGTAAAGTGGTTTGCTGCTTATCTAGGCCAAATTTTGAATTCTGGTAATCAAGATGTGCGCGCTTACTCCGTGTCGATTTAAATGAGAAGACTTTGCACCATTTAAAAAAACTTCTGTGACGTCACCCATTGTTATTAGTATACGTATATTTTACCGATTCAACCAGCACTAGTTGGATATTCAAAATATCCAACTGGCCATCGGTTGGATATTCAAAATATCCAATTGCCTATCGGTTGGATATTTAAATACCCAACCGAGGTGCAGAAAACATAAAACAATGAACAAAAGAGAGATAAAACAATTTTAAAATGTATTTCAAATGCATATGAAAAATAATAATTACTCCAAATTTGCCACACTATTAGAATTAATTTCCAATGCACACGGTTATCGTGTTTCAAATGCACTTCCAATGCTCACAGAAATAACAATTCCTCCAAATTTTGCACACTTTTATGAATGTTTTCGGTCTTAAATTTTGAAAGCATCACTTTTTGAAACAATAATACATTTTCACCTTGAATCTTAAGCTATATCACTTCTTATTCCTGAATATTATTTCAGGGTCCGTTATCAGTAAATTCCTTCAGATTATCCGAGATTCATCTGTTTCATTCTTTTCCGGCGTACTTCCCAAAACAGCAGCCCATCTATTTTTCGACACACTTTTTATTGCAGATCTTGATGTGGACTTTTTTTTTATAGCAGGTTCAGCATAACTACCCCAAAATCTGTAAATCTGTTTAAGCACTATTAAAAGTATTGTCGAATGGAACTCCATTAGAATTCAACACTTTTCCTCAACAAACCATCATATTGTGATATGTTATGACAAATTCCCAACCTTTTATCAAAATACTGTAGTTTTCTTCGGCTTTCAGGTCAAAAGTATTCAAAACACTATCTGAAGTTCTCTCTAATTTACTTTGGATTTCAAAATATTCTTCGTCTGATTTCATGACTGTTCAGTATAATGAGAAGGATTGAAATGAAATCAGCACCATGTAGTTTCATGCTCACTAGTCCATGAATAAAAGAAGTGTTCGATTAGGCTATTGTTTTGTGTCAGGGCTGGATATTTGAATGCGCTACATCCTATTGTATTACAGCAAGTTGGATATTTGAATGAGTAAATATTTCTTTGAGGTTCAAAGTAGGGAATTTTTTTAAGTAAGATAAATAACTCGATATTGTTGAATAGTTTAGAGAAAACATCCCCTCCTCGGGCCGTCGGCCCTCGGAGAGAATGTTTTCTCTAAACTATTAATAATAATAATAATAATAATAATAATAATAAATACTTTATTTAAAGAAGGTAACCTGGTAAGTGCGTAGCACTATTCTTCCCCAGGGCCTTCTTTATATATCAAATACAAAAAATAATATAGAATACAATTCATCATATATAATAGTAATATGTTTAAGGAATTACAATCATACGATTATGAATATAATGTCCATGTATAGTTTTAACAATCATAATACAATATACAATATCGAAACCTTATTGTCCTCAAAAAATTGTGCGACAGCTGATGATGTAATTTTCTATATTACGCTTAAATGTTCGTAGAGATTGAGAGAATCTAATGTGTTGGGGAAGTTTATTCCATAGATGTACACCTGAATACTGAAAAGAGGTCTTGAATAAGTTTGTACGAAATTTCGGCAATGTTAGATCATAATTACTTTCAGATCGTAGATTATAAGAAGTAGAAGAATGAAATTCAAATAAATTACAAAGATATTGGGGAGTCGTTCCACTGAAAATTTTGTATAATAATATGTATTTGTATAGATCAACTAGCTCATAAACTGTTAACCATCCAAGTTTCTCAAACAGTGGTTTAGAAGAAGAATCTGGACTTGCGTCAAGAATAATCCTTGCTGCCCTTTTCTGTAATTTAAATAGTCTGTCCATGTCCTGCTTGGGGGCATTACCCCAAATAGTCAAACAATAGTTAATAGATGGTAAAATATAAGCATTGTAATATAGTTTTCTGGTATGTAGAGGGAGAAATTTCTTAATCCTTCGAAGAGTAAATAACTTATAATTTATCGTTTTACAAACCGAGTCAATATGATTTGCATACTGTAACTTATCATCAATATGTACACCAAGAATTTTTTCAGTTTCAACCATTTCAATTGTTTTGTCTGAGGCATAAAGTTGTAAATTTGGATTATCTAATTTTGATTTTCTTTGCTGTGTTCCCATTAACATACATTTTGTTTTATCTACATTTAAAACCATTTGATTTTGAGCACACCATTTCTCAATCTCACAAAGATCTGAATTTAGTGTATTTTCTAAACATCTTGCATTATTATTATTAGAATACAGAGTTACATCATCAGCAAACATATCAATATTTGAATTGTTTACATGTAATGGAAGGTCATTTATGTACAATAAAAATAAAAGTGGGCCCAAAATTGACCCTTGTGGCACTCCTGCTGTGACGGGTAGAATATTGGAGACACATGATCCAAATTTAACACACTGGGTCCTATCGTAAAGATATGATTTAAACCACTTTATAGCTGTTTGGTCAAATTTGTAATGGGTTAATTTCTCTAGAAGAATATTATGATTCACTAAATCAAATGCTTTACTAAAATCTATAAATGTTATACCGATTAATTCACCACGATCCATTGCAGTAAGCCAACTTTCTGTTAGTTTTGTAAGTGAAGTTTGACAGGAATGGAGTTCCCTAAACCCCGACTGGGATTGTGTTAGTAGATCAAATTCATTAGTGAAATTTTGTATTAGCTTAGCTACATGTTTTTCTATCAATTTAGATATAGTTGGTAGAATAGAAATAGGACGATAATTATTCGGGTCAGCTTTGTCACCTTTCTTAAAAATAGGTGTTACTTTGGCTTGTTTTAAATTTGTCGGGAAAATACCACTTGCTATGCTAGCGTTAATAAGATGAGTTATAGGTTTACATATATATTTAGATGTGACTTTCAGAAGACGTGGCCCAATGAAGTCAATGCCAGCTGATTTATTGATATTTAGAGAATTTAACATGTTATAAACTTCACTTTCCTCAATTAGATGAATACTAAACAATGTTTCTTCATCAAGCTTAGACCTAACAAAATTACATAATATATTAGGATCATAATCATGTTTTGGCATATCCAATAGAAGTTTGTTAGAGACATCCGTAAAGTGGTTATTAAAAGTATTTGCAATATCCTGTAAATTGTCAACAATTTCACCATTAGAAGACACATGAGATGGAGTTGTATTCTTAAGATTACATGTTAATTGATTAAGATAGTTCCACATTTCTTTGGGATTTGAACTCTGTTCAATCGCTGTTTTATAGTAAGAAGATTTTGATTTGTTTATAAGAACGCTAACTTTGTTTCGATAAATTCTATAGTTCTCCATGTCTCCTTCTTTGTGGTAATAGTCCCGTAAATGTCTAGCATTGTTTATTTCTTGTGTCATCCATTTAGGACGGATTTCACTCTTTACTCGTTTTGTTTTAACCTGTGCATGCTGGTCAAGTACGCTATTAAATAATTCATAGAATTCAGTTAGTATTTCATTAGGGTCATGCATCTGGAGGAGATTGTTAAATTCTATTTGTTTTAAGTCTTGGAGGAATTTATTTTCATCAAACTTATTGAAGTCTCTATACTGAATTTCTATGTGTTTTCCTTTTTGCGGCATGCATTTTGTTTTTCTAGTGGCACATATTGGGTAGTGATCAGAGATGGCTATAAAAGGTATATTTACTTCACACATGTTATCTGGTTTATTGGTGTAAAAGTGATCTATTAGGGTACTTGAGGTATTAGTTACTCTGGTTGGTGTTGTAATTAATTGTGAAAAACCATACTCTTCCATAGCATATGTCCAACTTTGTGGGGGTTCTTTGAATAAGTCTACATTAAAGTCACCTGTTAAGATAATTTCTGCATCGTCACAGCAGGAGGCACAGTTAATCTCTCTAGCCAGGTCCTCTGCCCAGCAGGAGGGAGCAGATGGTGGACGATATGCTGAACAGTAATAAATTGGTTTAGAATTTTTAATCTTTAATTCCAGCCAAATTGTTTCAATATTACTGATTTCAAAATCAGGCCTACGTTTATATCTTATATTATTAGAAATGTAGACAATAATTCCACCACCTGCTCTCAGAATGCGATCTTTTCTTTCCATATCGAAACCCTCAATATACAATTCAGAATCACTGACTTGGTCATTCAAGAAGGTTTCACAAAGTCCTAAAATATTTACAGTTTGTTTGTCATGAAGTAATAGTTTAATTTCTTCAATTTTAGGCAATAAGTGGCATATGTTTAGATTTCCAAATCTTAGACCTTTTTTCACCAAACCAAACCAATTATTGCTCGGTACATGTGGTACATGTATATTCTCATTTTTAGATATAGTATGATTAGCAGATTGTGAAACCTTCTTGGTATGAAATCTATGAGTATTCTTGTCTGGTTTTGAGAATTTAGAAGTATTTGGTGAAGTAATTAAATTTTTTGAATTTGTTACAAGATCTAGAGAAAAATATTCACATTGTTTGCATGAACAGTGGATCTTATTACATTCTGAACATAATCTACTAAGAGTCGAATAAACATTGTTGTCAAGAGAAATCGTTTGGGAACTATGGTCGGCTACACATTCGTTGCCAGTTTCCTAGTGTCCATTCGGACAAAGCTTGGTTTTATGACCTAGTTCCCCACAATTCCAGCAGTCCAACTTTCTTCCATGTCTGCAGTGTCGTGATATGTGTCCACTTTCTCCACAGAAATAACAGAAGGCTGGACGGCGGAAGGAAGTACTGCCAAGTATTTCCGATTCTTCACCATTCGTACGTACGTTTCCGACTCTGAGGATACTCACGTATTGATGGAAAATTTTTAGCAGTTCTGCTGTACCTCTGTCTGACAGATGAATGTTGTCTTTCCAATAATACTCTTGTTTGGGATTTCCACGACCAAAGAATTTAGAAGTTGGAATCACCGTACCACCATATATTTCACATACACTTTTAATAATTCCATTAACTTCACTGGTGTTTGTATCACGCCTTGGTAATACTTCCGAGATAAATACACTGATACTAGAATTCCGATTTCTGAGATCTGTGATTACTTCTGCGAAATCATTTTCTATTGCCTCTGGGTCTCGTCGTCTAGATGCATCATTTCCGCCAGCATAGATAATTACACTACGATATGAAGAAACATCCATTTTTGAGAGCTTGGACCGTATATGGGAGATGTTTGCCCCGCGATTTGTGCTGACCTGCACAGTTGAACGCAATCCTCTGGTGCGGATCCTTTGTAGTATGGAACTTCCTATGATGAGGACAGATTTATCCGCTGGGATCTTTCTAGGTTGATTTCTGCCATGTTTGGTGTTTGAATCTGGCGAGGTAGGAAAACTCCTGGTACATGTAGTATGAGCTTCACTGGCATCTGTCATGGTACTGTTGGATATTGTAGGAGCTTTAAGGGTGCATTGGGTATGCCTTGATACACCAGCTGGAATGTGAAGGAGTCCGTCTGTTGATGTCTCCTTTTGTTTTGTCCTATTAGGAGTTGTTTGGATAGCTCTTGAAACAAGCGATGTAACATTTTTTGACCCATTTAGTTGCTGTTTTAGGTCACTGACTTCTTGTGACAAAAGCTTGACGGTATCAGACAATTCCTGAATAAGTTTGGCACTGCTAATACACTGATGACAATTCTGTGATGTCTTACCCTTAGGGGTGGAGGTGCATTGAGGAGATGTTTCATCTAAAGTCTTACAATTTGTTTCCAAATTTACATCCAATTTATTCAAGTCCGTGAGGAACTCCTGATACCAAGAAAAATACGACTCCCCTTGGATATGTAGAGAGCTTGTTGTCTCGTAGATGGTAACAGTGACAGTTTTATCCTGTGATTTATAAATAGATCCATGTCGCCTTTCATTGCTGTCTTTGAATAATAGGAGTTTCTTCTCCAACAGATCTAAAATGATGGGGTACTTGTCGCCATCGAAAGTAATTGTAACACTTTCCTGATTTTCCTGTACTTGCAAGAAATTTGGCACATTATTTACACTAAGTCCCACAGATTCCGTTGGAAGATCATTAGTTAAAATAAATGATCTTGAAAATCCGGTAAATGAGTCCAAAAGTGACTTGAAAAGATTAGAATTATCACTCAAACTCATTATTATTCCATTGTTAAGCTAAGTAGAGATAAGATCTTCAGGAGCTGCAAAAAACACGTCTGGTCACCTTGACTGCTTATCAGTTATTCAACACCATCTCGTTATTTATCCCTTAAATAAACCACAATAATAACCTCGGGATTTATTAACTTTGAATGGTAAGAATTATTCTTTTATCATAGACTTTAAAAGATCATTTAAAAATGGCTTTTATACTACCAGTGCATGTACAAATGTATGTAGCAATGACAAAGCGTTAAGGTTATTTAAGGAATCACTGTCTAGTTTTGAGGGTATGCCAGGGCATCAACAATAGTGGGAAACATGGGATAATTTGCATAACGGGCGAAGCCCGTTATGCTAAAATTATCCCATGTTTCCCACTATTGTTGATGTCCCTGGCATACTCTCAAAACTAGACAGTGATTCCTTATATTTCCATTTTTACTTGAAATAACCATCTTAAAATAAATCGAAATACCGTCTAATTGAGTAGATTTGAAATGCACAAGGCCCCATGACGTCAAATTTTACTATTAAAAAATAGTCCCAAAAACACGAAACAAATTTATTGATTATATTTAGTTACCGTAGTCAAATATCAATATTTATAAAATAAACAACAAAAGAATTTTCAATAATGATCAAAGTAATCTTGCTGACTTCAATTATATATGTGACCTAGATTTAGGTTGTCGGAAGCACGAATATATATAGGCAATATGTCACTTCTCCGCCGCCATATTGAATGCAATGTTACAGTTGATGAAACGGGAGTTGGTCAGCATGGTCAGGAAACCGATTTGTATGGATGTTAAAATAACAAAAGAAGTTGAGTTGCATAAGAAGTCGTATGGTTATGACTGAGGGACGATGTCTGTATCAGATGATGGAGTACGTGCAGATCCATGTGGCAATGTCAATTTCTCCACGTGGCTGTTACGGAAGTGGAGTTCTCGGACTTGCGAGGCCTCGGTGATAGTGGACAGCGTTGCGTTAGTGACTTGCTTTCGAGCCGAAGATAATTCATTATTTATTTTGTTTGTTAAAAACATATATCATATCAATTTACTTAGTAAACAATTAAACACAACATCTATTTTTTCTTTAGTACCGGGTATATTTATACGCCAGTGATATATACATGCAGGTTGACACCTGACCTTTCAGTAATAGAGAAATATACATATCACAGGGTATTATTATGAAATTAACAAGATTCACTTTTGTAGTGTTTATCATAGAGAACACAATTGGAAATGGAAATATATACATGTATTTGATTTGAATATTTCACTCTTAAGGCAACATAATTATATCCTTGATTCAAGTATTCGATGTCTTTGTGAAATGTTAATCATCAAACAATATGTTGATTTAAAATGAAATTTCTTTACAGCATGGTGTTGGTTGCATCATCTGTATTTTCAAATTCCCACATTCAAAAGACCCGCCTTTGGTGAAGGCAAAGGTGTACGTAAATACTATTACTCTTCAATAATATTGTCATAGTAATTATTTTTCTGCTTTTTTCAATGCAAATGAGGAAAGAAATTAAATTTGATATAATTATTTAAAATATTTTTTGTATATTTTCACTGATCATCTTAAGATACATTAGATATAGAACGCTGATACAAACACAATTTTCCTTATCTTTACAGATTGTGCTATTCTTTCCGAGGGGCAGATTCATTATCAGCCTTTTCAGTGTATGCGATTCTAACTAAGTCTTATAGATCCGCCGCTCTGTTCTACCTATATAGTGAACATAGGATTTCTTTCAAAAATTCAGTGAATGGATTAGACGCCGTTTTCAACCTTTAAAAACCCGGTGACTTGAAAGAAAATAAATTAAAACTTGTACCGAGAATGAAATTTAAATGTGATTAACATATTGAATATGGGTTTGTATTAAAGGTTCAAAAATTAAATATAATTTGTGTTTATTTCTTTTAAAATATAAATATATCATAATTTAATGAGAAAAAGTAAAAATTCAAGACATACTTTTGTAACCTCGACTTGAATGTTTTGAAAACGTTTTAAAAACCAAACAAATTAAACGTGAATAAAACATTTTTGAAAATGTTTTTGTTACATTTAAAAACAATGTTATGATAACATTTGTTGAAATATTTTGTAAAATGTTTTAAAAACATTTAAAAAACCATACAAAATCACGCGATTAAAACATTGTTGAAAAATGTTTTTGTAAAATTTTAAGAAAATGTTCCGGAAACATTTGCTGAAATATTTCACTAAAATGTTTTAAAAACGTTTAAAAAACCATACAAATTCACGTGATTAAAGCATTATTGAAAATGTTTTTGCAACATTTTAAGAAAATGTTCTGACAACATTTTGCTGAAATATTTCACTAAAATGTTTTAAAAACGTTTAAAAAACCATACAAAATAACGTGATTAAAACATTTTTTAAAATGTTTTCGCAACATTTTGAAAATGTTTTAAAAACATTTTAAAAATGTTTTTGTGTTAGCTGGGCAGACCTTTCCGATGAGGGGGAAAGCAAAATAAATGTTTTAAGGAGTCATTTTTGTACCCCCCACCCCTCCCGCCACACATGTACCACATGCAAACTTTAAAATTGAATGTAAAGATGCTACATTATATTTACCTCATAAAAGTTTTCCAACTTTATCTATCTAAAATTTTATTAGATAGGAAGCGACTCAATTTTGTATAGAATTTTAACAACCATTGTCATATAAGAGATGTTTATACGAGTTTGCCGGAAAAAGGTTTGCTCTAATCGTAATCTTAAGAATTTTTTTCTTTTCATTTCTCTTACCTTGGTGATCTAGATATTAAATATTCCCCTCTTTTTTCCCCCAGACATAACCTTTTTACTGTAGAAATATTCATTGAAACCCATACACTTTTTGTTAATGTAACTAACGTAGAAAGCTAGTGTAAAAATAGTTTTGAAAGATGCTGGAGTTCCCCCTCCCGTATAAAACAATTGTCTTCTTTTTCGCTCGTCAAATTCTCTCCCCTCTCCCCAACACAAGTTCAAATTCGATTCACCTCCACTGCTTTGTCAGCGATTTTCGTGAATAAGAGACTGAACATGACTAAATCAACTTTGTAATTAATAATGAGAGATTGAACATATATAAGATATATCTTTTATGATAAAATTTGTGTATTTTAAGTGATTCAATCTCAAATAATATATTCCGTTTTCCGCCGTTCCGCTTTCGGGTCGTTTTTCCATCCGCGTTTTAGCAACACCCGATCTGTAAGGGGTTTTGGGGTTCTATTTACCATACATACCTGTACATGTATTATGTTCAATGAATCATAGATGTTTTGCCTGGGTAACTATTTTTTAGGTAGGTCCGTACTTTCAAAATTGTTTGTCAAACTGATAATTTTTTAATTGGAATACTTTGAAAAAGTCGTAAACTAACTAAAACACCCATAAAAGACTTAGGTTAATTTACATACAACAGGTCTCAGAGTATATACTTCAAAAAATGCAACAGCCAACATTGAACATAAAGAAGTGTGATATCATATTCTATTAAGCTATGCACCAAATCACACCAAATTTATGTTAAAGCTTATAAAAATCAAAAATATTAATTCGCTAAGAAGATATTTGAAATTTAATTGGAACACATTAACAAATTAATGTTGAATCTGCGCAAGTCTTTCAGAAAAAATAAATTTCAAAATATCCTTATTTTTAATACTATAGTACTTACCAAAATCTGAACCGTTAATATGCTTTTTTCTTTGAGGCAATTAAGAATTATATCTTAAGTAAGAACAAAAACACATACTTTAGTTTGGCTGACCAGGTGATTATAACCAAACAACCTTTTGAATACGAATACCCCCATTTTGGAATATCAATGTTTTCAATCATTCTTTGTAAAATTAAAAAAGGAAGTAAAATTTACCAAAATATAATTGTAAACTTCAAGTAAATAAAAATACATTTCAAGTTAGTTTGATAAAAAAAAATTAAAAAGCTGTAGGTTTCCAAAGGCACTGAAGAATTTTGTGTCTTTGTATGCACTAAATGACTTATAGTTCCTATGGAGCGAGTGCAAAATGTTAATTTCCATACATAATGTATATTAATGCTTTGTATGCTATAGTAAAGACACTGTTGGGGCCACAATGGATGTTCAAAGTTTTACATAGGAAAATGTAGAAAAAAAACTTTAAATATTGTTCTGTTTATGGATTATAAATTTGGATAAATGGTGTTGCCTTTGTAACTAAAAATAGAAATATCTGCGAAATATTTTCAAAATGCGTACTTTAGTATATGGATATCTTAATTGAGAAAGATGTTAATGGTAACTTAACAACCAAGTTATATGATAAACGTGACGACTTTAACTTTTCTATCGTCAACTTCCCTTACTTATACAGCAATATACCTTCATCACCTGCATACGGAGTGGATATATATCTCAGTTGATTCGATACGCAAGAGCATGCTCTACTTGCCAACAATTTCTAAAACGAGATTTATTATTGACAAGCAAGTTGATGAAACAAGAATATCAACAGTCTCGTTTTGAGTCATCAATTCGTAAGTTTTATGGTCGATACAATGACCTTGTCAGCAAATACATTTTATCATTGAGTCAAATGCTGACTGACATTTTTCATACCAATTGTTAGTCCATTATTTATACACTAAATTGACGACGGATTTTCCGTTATTTCACGATCATGACAATGAGCACACGGCGGGTGAAACCGTGGGCAGGGGATGTTCACTCCTCCATGGCACCTGATCCCACCTCTGATGTTTCGGAGGTTTGTGTTTGCTCTGCTCCTATTTTAAATTGTTTTATGGACTTCGATATTGAATACCGTTCGTTATCTTCAAATTCTTCTACAGTGATTGAGATAAACGTAATCCTAAATTCACTTACGGCGGAACACAGTGATATCCCAGCTTAATGTTACTCGTTTTTCAACTCGGAATTCGTCCTAGAAATACATGAATAATTCTGGAATATCTGGCAAGAGCATGCAGAAACGCTAATTTGCATCGATTCAAGTTTGTTGAGTGGGGCCACAATGGGTGACCAAGGTTTTACTGAGAATACTTAAGGAAAAATTATTAAAATTCTTCACAAAAACAACAAACCATAACTGATTATCAATATAAAAACATCAAAAACGTAATTTAGATTTAATTTTTTTCAAATCATGACCACTAGGAGAATGGAAGAGTTTATTAGTTATCGTTTAGCAAAGGAACAGTCACTACCTATGTTTACCTCGTAGGTTTGACACGGCGCCGCGAACGAAAATCGAACCCAAGCCTCCCAATCACGAAGCAAACGCTCTACCGCTAGGCTATCGTGATTGGTGTACTGAAATGAAAATTGTTTTACAGGAATATGTGGGTCACATTCAGTTTTTAGTACACAGAGCAACGTTTGATAGAGTTCTGCCCCCTGGGCTTACAAAATTCCAATTATTTGCAGATTCCGTTCATTTTCTTTTCAGGGGTTGCACATACTGAAATTAAATTTGTTTTACAGACTTATCATAAGAATATTTAGATCATATTCTATTTTGGGTAACGATTAAGCAATTTTCAACAGTTTGACTCCTTGGACTTGTAAAATTCCAATTACAGGTAGTGTGGGGATAAGTGTCTCAAATTTATATTCTTATGTATAGTATACTGAGTACACATTTATACTGTGTAAGTGTCGTGATCATTCAAGAAATGAATAGTTTTTGTTAGTTATGTTCCCAAAACGGAGTTTGGGAACATATTGTTTTTACTCTGTTTCTTATTATGTTCCCCAAACGAAGTTGGGGAACATATTGTTTTTACTCTGTTTCTTATTATTATTATTATTATTATTAAGGTCTTCCGACTTCCTTCGGAAGACCATACTGTTTTTCTTATATTTCCTATTATTATTATTATTCCCTCTTCATAGTACACGTGATTTCTCGAAAACTACTGGACCGATTTCAAAGATTTTTTCAGGAATGATGCATTATTATAATTTATTTTTTGTAAAATCACTTCCGGTCGCATTTTTTGTCCGATTTTCTTTTTTTTAGTTGTCATTTTGTCCAAGCATCTTCTTGTTAACCACTCAAGATTGAATCATGATATTTTCAGGGATTATAAAACATCTTATTGAGTTATGCATGACGTCTTTAAATTTCGCATCCGTCACTTCCGGTCGACACAGGAAGGGATGTTTAATTTTAAGATTTTTTGAAAAATTTAACGGGATTGATTAAAGGCAAATAGAACATATATTTTTATTCACAATCCTCAACAAAAAGCATCCATCAGAAGTACTTCCGGTAAAAACCGGAAGTACTCGAAAATTCAAAGTTTTTCCTTTGAATCAAAATAAATCAATTAAAACGATTGAATTTGAGTTTTTCAATATTTTTCTGACTTGCTGACTGTGATGTCAGCCGGAAATAATGCCGGAATTGTCAAAAGTCGTCAAATGTCGTCATTTCCGGTCAAAACGCGTAATTACTTTTGCACCGAGAATAGTTTGGCAAGAAATATACAACAAAAGTTGTGCGTAAGGGTGCTAGTCACTGCGCCCCAAAACCTGAACGCCACATGCATGAACGCCCCAAAGTTTTTTACCTTCGCCCAAGTACAAATATGAGCGCCCCAAATCTTAATCACGAGCGCCCCAAACGTATTTCACCAGCGCCCCAAATTAGCATTTCGGGCGCTCCAAGGCTTAAATTAACTAGTAAAGAACCAAACTGTTGTCTTTGATGCGTGTTTTATTACAATAACAATTAGATTAAAAAATATATTAAAATTCACGAGCGTCCCGAATTATAGTTGTCAGTTGTTTATCACGAGTGCTTCAAGTTTTACGATGTATAATAACGAACGCCCGAAGAATTTATATGTTTTTATGTCATATTTATACGTGCATTTTCGAAACGCGATTTATTTTGATTTTTTAAATTTTTTGATTTATTGAATTCAGTGCTAATAAGGATCTTACAAAGAGGGCATACACTGTACGAATAGAATAAACTTAAACACTAATGTGTATTTCTGCAGTAACTATGTAATAATAACCAGAAAAGTTTTTAGACTAGCTGTCATATTCATTGTAGAGAGATGTGTTCTTATAGCTTATATCTCCTGTAAATCGGTAAATTAGTCTATTCAAGATACCAAGTTACAAGTTGAACTTATTCTTTAAATCGTCTATGTAGTTTGCAATTTTTTTTATAAGAGTTACAAAATTTATTTACAATCTGTAAGTAATAAATATACAAAAATTTTAATAAAACACAAAATTAAACAACATTTAACCTACCCAAAGTCATCGTTCTATTATTAGGGTCTTCCGTCTCCAACGGAAGACCCTTCTATTATTGTATTGTTTCTTTTTCACTTTTATTAGGGTCTTCCGTCTTCAGCGGAAGACCCTTCTATTATTCTATTGTTTCTTTTTCACTTTTATTATTCTTTTTTTTTCTTTACAAATTTTGTGCAGAAGATTTCTCGGAGATGGCTTGACCGATTTTGCTCAAATTTGCAGGGTTGATGCATCCTTATCTGAAGTTAATTCCGGCATTTCCGTTTTTGACAAATCACTTCCGGTCAGAAGTTATCGCCCTTTTATCGAATTTCAGATGACCATTTTGTCGACACAAAAACTCAAAAACGACAAAAGCTAGAGAGCTGAAATTTTTAGTGATAGTAGAGGACATGTTGTAGTTGTGCACCTGGGTTTTCAAATTTTCCGGGAGTGCCTAGTATGGAAGCTCGGTAGGGGTCAAAATTTAGGACACGAATCATGATCGATTTTTTAAGACATTTCGCATCATATCTTTGAAAGTATAATTATTTTGTTAAAACATACTGAACATCATTTGTGCAAACCATCGAGATCTTTCATATTATACCAAGAAAAAAGCGCTGACTCATCACATTAAGGGCAAAAAGGGGCCAGAAGTCTTTCATCGATAACTCTTTAACAATCAATATTTTGGTATGTATTACTGAACAAAAATGTTAAGCTTAACTATCTACAATTATATATTATGATTTTCATGTCGTATGGTACATAATTAGGGGCCACAAGGGGCCAGAACGCTAAATATTTGATGCTTTATATCTCGAAAGGGAAAAATATTTTGATAAGCAATATTGAACAAAAGATGTTCAAAATAATGTTCTGAACAATATGCAACCTTTCATTTTTTGCTAAACGTCCCCATTAAGGAGTTGAAGGGTTGGCCCCTAAATATTTCTTTTGTTAATAGGTCAAAAAAGAAAAACAATTTCTGAATAGTTGTTGAACAAAAGACGTTCAAAATCTTAAGATCTTTAAGATGAGATCCCGAAAAAGGGGCTGGGCACTAGAATAAGGGGCCAAGAGGGGCCAAAAGTCTTCAATCGATAACTCTTTATCAGTTCATATTTTGTAATACATTACTGAAGCAAAGATGTTTATCTCAACCATCTACAAATAGATATTATGGTTTTTTATGTCATATGGTACATAATTAGGGGTCACAAGGGGCCAGAATGGTAAATCTTTGATGCTTTATATCTCGAAAGGGAAAAATATTTTGATAAGCAATATTGAACAAAAGATGTTCAAAATAATGTTCTTAACAATATGTAACCTTTCATTTTTTGCTAAACGTCCCCATTAAGGAGTTGAAGGGTTGGCCCCTAAATATTTCTTTTGCTAATAGCTCAAAAACGAAAAAGAATTTTTGAATAATTATTGAACACAAAATGTTCAAAATCTTAAGATCTTTAAGATGAGATCCCGAAAAAGGGGCTGGGCACTAGAATTAGGGGCCAAGAGGGGCCAAAAGTCTTCAATCGATAACTCTTTATCAGTCAATATTTTGTAATACATTACTGAAGCAAAGATGTTTATCTCAATTATTTACAACTATATATTACAAATTTTATGTCGTACGGTACACAATTAGGGGCCACAAGGGCCCAGAATGCTAAATCTTTGATGCTTTATATCTCGAAAGGGAAAAATATTTTGATAAGCAATATTGAACAAAAGATGTTCAAAATAATGTTCTGAATAATATGTAACCTTTCATTTTTTGCTAAATGTCCCCATTAAGGAGTTGAAGGGTTGGCCCCTAAATATTTCTTTTGCTTATAGCTCAAAAACGAAAAAGAATTTCTGAATGGTTGTTGAACAAAAATGTTCAAAATCTTAAGAGCTTTAAGATGATATGAATAAAAAGGGCCTATTCCTAAAATTAGGGGCCGTTATGGGCAAAAGGCCGATTTTTTAAGTCCTTAATGTTCAATGTCTTTTTACAGATTATGGTAAATCATTATTTTAGAATGAAACTCGCAATCAAAATCTTATCTCATCTCATCAAGAATTGGACGGAAGACCCACTCGTTGCTCGCAACGAGATCGTATCTAGTTATTAGGGTCTTCCGTCTCCAACGAAAGACCCTTCTATTATTCTATTGTTTCTTTTTCACTTTTATTAGGGTCTTCCGTCTCCAACGGAAGACCCTTCTATTATTGTATTGTTTCTTTTTCACTTTTATTATAATTATTCCACTTTTTCTTTACAATTTTTGTGCAGACGATATCTCAAAAACGGTTTGATCTATTAAACAGAAATACCATTAACATGTTATATACTGATATACTTGTAGTAAAGCAAGGAAGTTCTTAGACCAAGACCCAGGATCAGGAAACAAGTTAGTCAGAAATCTTAACGGGAAGTTTCATATTGCGCTAAAATGATTTAGTTTTAAGCCAAACTGGGCAGGATAAAAATGATTATAGAAAGAACGTTTAAGAATTTTAGATTTCGGAGTGGGGACAACCTAACAATGTTAACTGGGACAATCTAACAATGTTAACTGGAGGGAGGAGCAACTTGTACCTTTAAACAAGATGTGTTTGTAAACAGTATGCGCCCGACGGCAACAAATATTAAAAAAACATATTTTTAGCATAAAGGTCACATTCAAGGTCACCAAGTCATTGATTTTGGTGTCGTTTGAAAGATATTGATCAATGAAGTATGCATACTAAAAATGAAGTCTATATCTTTCATGGTTCAAAAGTTATGGTGAAGGTTCAAAAAAGCTATTTTTAGCAGTTAGCACACGGTCAAGGTCACAGGGTCATTGACCTTGGTGTCATGCGAAAGGGCTCGATACGTGGAGTGTGCATGCCATATATTCAGTCTCTCTTTGTTCGTTCAAAAGTTATGGCGAAGGTTAAAGTTTGCCGTCAATAAAGCTATATTTAGCGTATAGGTCACAGTCAAGGTCACATGGTGTCTTTTTAAAAAGCTTAATAAGTGTTGTATGTATACCAAATATGAAGTCTTCTTATCTTTTATGTGTCCCAAAGTTATGGCAAATGTTAAAGTTTGCAAAAAACCTATTTTTAGCCTATGGTCACAGTCAAGGTCACAAGGTCATTGACATTGGTGTCATTTGAAAGAGCTTCATTAGTGGGTAGGCATACCAAATATAAACTGTATTTCATTCATGGTTCAAAAGTTATGGCGAAGGTTAAAGTTTGCAGACAGACAGACAGGACAAAAACAATATACGCCTCGGATCTTTCGATTCGGGCGCATAAAAATCATAAAGCGTAATATTATTAAGGGCGCATAACTGTAACTCTCGTCCAATTCATTTTCATTCTATGAAATGAACAGTATGTATACAAGCAATATTATGGGAAGGGGTGCTACCCATTCCCCGTCTCCTACAGGCATGTGAAAGTGAGCCTTGTCTGTGATGTCATTATCACATTTTAAGCTGAAGTTGATAATACATGTAGCTACGCATACAAAAAGTGTAGTTATCAAAATTTTGACGGAAGACCAAGTTTGTTTCCAGATTCTGGACAGCAAGACAGAAGCAAAAAACATCAGCATAT
This sequence comes from Saccostrea cuccullata, assembly GCF_032062105.1. Lineage (NCBI taxonomy): Eukaryota > Metazoa > Mollusca > Bivalvia > Ostreida > Ostreidae > Saccostrea > Saccostrea cuccullata. The sequence goes on from NW_026938365.1 coordinate 89,706, forward strand.
ACGCAGAGAAATATTTCTACATGATACATGTAATTGTTTTCTTTCAGAACTGACGTGAAGGGACTACCGGGGATGAAGGACTATGAGCCGTCGTCAACAGCAATGGCCGGGTACAATATCAGTTTCCCTCTAGCGTCCAGACATGATGTGCAATCGACGTCTATCACTTTCCGTTTGATACCCAGGAATGTCGCCTGGTATTTGGGTCGTGGATCTACACTGGCGCAGAGGTGCACATCGTCAACAAAAGTTCCACCCTGGATATGTCTAGTTACGTCAACAACACGGAATGGGACGTCACGAGAGCTGACGCCTCCAGTGTTATCACCTATTACAGTAATGTATCCTATCCAACAATGGAGTGTATCTTGGGGTTAAGAGTAAACCTTTGTTCTACGTGATGAACCTGTTATTTCCGTGCTTCTTGGTGTCCTTTATGGCCGGTCTTGGCTTTATCCTGCCCCCTGAAGCCGGAGAGAAGGTCAATCTGGAGATCACTGTCCTTCTATCCCTGGCAGTTTTCCAGCTGGTCATCGTAAACATGATTCCGGCGTCAGGAGAAAATCCACCTTTATTAGGTTTGTTTTCCATGGATTCTAAAGCTCGATATATCCATTAATACTCCTCTTCTCTTCTGAACTCATTTATTACGATTTCGCCCTCGCATTTGGAATTAATCATTAATCATATATAAAACCTTAAAGGAAAGGAATTTTGCATTAGCTGTATTAGCCCCATTTTTCCAAATTTGCATGTAGTCTGAAAGGAGGAAATCTAAACGAATGCAAACTTTTTATGATAGCAATTGAAATTTAATCGACTCAGAGAAAATATAGAGGAGATTTTCCTTGCAGTAACAATCCTACTCTTCCTTTTCAGCTATTTACTTTCTCGTGTCGATGATCTTGGTTGGTCTGTCCTGTCTTATGACAGTGTTAGTTCTCAACATACATTACAAGAAGAGCGGTCACGTGTCCTCAACAGTTAGGAAATACGTCATCAGGCCATTGCAGACGATAACGTGTGTACATGCGCAGTACGACCACGATAAAAACGTAACTGAAATATTTTAATATGAATATTTTTGAATGTTTAAAGAGTATTTAAATTAACGTAAATCTTCTATCGAGTCCTAAAATCGTATTAACTTGTTGCACTTCTGAATTGTACAAAAAAATATAAAGGTACCAATCCAGTTTTTAAGCTACAAATTATAACTCTGCAGTATATGTTGACTTTAAAATTCAGCACATATACCGCGGTATGTGCAGAATTTTTTATGAAATATATGTATCTCCAATGCATGTACTTGTATCAAAAGAAACAGATCACCATGTTTCATTGCGCCAAAACAACTATACCTTTTCAAAATCGGGTTTATTAGTTTCATTTTGATAGATGCTGCAATGTTGCTAAATTTATTGCAGAAAATCTACCTGTAAATCAAGCATATAGTATATATATCAATCACTCAGTGAAAGGAAAAAAGAGTAATTTTCATGTATATGATCTGTTATTTCAGGATAACTTGTACATCGAACGTTATAAAAGAAAAGGAAACATTTTCCATTTTCCTTACCCAGAAGAATGTAAGCGACGTCAATATATAGACAATGAAAGCCAAACAACAGCAGCCTCTTACTGTGGGGTTTGAGGGACAATTACTGGAAATATTGAAGGAAATAAGGGAGTGTAGTGCCTCTATCCTCGCCAAACGGAGAGGAACCAGAGAGTCTTGACTGGTCCTCTGTCGCTGTGGCCCTAGACAGAGTGTTCTTTGTTGTTTACCTGTTGTTCAGTATTGTTGTGTCTCTCTCCATTATGCTGCAGGCAGCATTGGGGAAATAAACGTAGACTGTGCCATTAATAGAGACAATGCGCCACTGAAACGAAGGTTTCATTTATGCATAATTTTGGATAACAAGTAGTTAATATTGTGCACAATGTTGGTATTTACTAATTCAGTTGGTATTTTTTGTGTTTGTTCATGTTCTTTGAAAATAACTAGACTCTATAAAATGGCAGTCTCTTCATTTTCTCTCCAAATACTTTATACAAATTGGTCCTGTAGTTTTTAGCTCTACTGGTCAGAGACCATAAGAGCTCATGCGATAGTAAGGTGTCTGTCGTCTGCCCAGCTGTCTGTCTGTCTGTCTGTCTTTCCGTCCTGTAAACAATTTTTCAAAATGCTACTCCTCTCACAGTTTTGATCTGATTTCAATATAATTTTGGCACACAAGTAGACAAGACAAGGTACATAATCTAGTGCATCGGTTTTCGATGAATGGTGTTGCCATTTACTAATAATAGAAATGATTGTGAAATACTTTGAAAATGCTACTTCTCCCACAGTTTTGGTCTGATTTCAATAAAACTTAGTACACAAAACTAAACTATACTAAAATGCATAATTTATTACATCAATAAACGATGTTGCCATAGTAACCGGTACTAAAAATAGAAATTTCTGTGAAATTCCTTTATGATATACTTTCAAAATACTACTCCTCCCACAGTTTCGGTGTGAATTTGTCCGAAAAAGAAACTTAATGAAGAATCATTATTATATTTATTGCTGTTATTAAGTTTCAAGTTCCAATGGCTAGTAGTCTTCTCTTCCTCTGTTATAAGTACAAACCAGTAGAGCTACAGTCTCGACAGTGACTTCTGGTTTTTGTTACATGTAGTGTCATATTTACATCAATTGTTTAATGACAGAATGATATTGATGTGGTGGTTTTAAGTTACATAATTATGCACAATGAATATCTGTGTCAATATTTACTTCCATTGTCTTTTTGGTCTTCGTTAGAACAAAATCACCCCAGATGCTGTGTTTAATTACATACTGGGTCGATGACGAACCATCATGAGTCAGTGTTCAAAGGTATATTCATGTTGGGTAAATGGAATTACACATGGTTACATTACACTTTATAGATATTCAATATTTAATTGGGTCCTAGATATTGAACTGTCATTAATACAAGTCTAGTCCTATAATTTCCTAGATGATGACAATGTATATTGGTCTGTATAATGTTAAAACTTTAATTTAAACATCTGTGTTTGTATAGTTTAGAGAAAGGTAACCCCCAAAATTTTGAAAAAAAATATCTTACTGATCATAGGTTAAACTGAAACTCTGCCAATGCTTTTTGTTAAGTTGCTTATATATCCATCATTTCTACATAAATGAGTAAAACAATATGAGAAAACTTAAAGGAAAAACTCATATAATATACTAAGTTTTCAAGTAAAAGACATTTTAAGATTTGTACCATACACAATATGGTTCCCAGTACGTAGTATCTGCTTATCAGCTTGGTTATTGTAAATATAATGGAAAATTAGATTACTGTTTATCAACTTATATCATTGCTACGGTGTAGTTTTGGCTAAACATAAAACCAGTTAAAACACTAAAGAAAGTTTAGACTCTGCTTTAAATGAACATGATTGCAGACTTATTTAGAGTTGTCTGATAGATCAGCATTACTAGCATTTAAATCAGCATCAACTTCTCAAAAATACATCAACACGAGTAGTTACATGTGTATATAATAGTTGTAGTGTAATTATTATGGGTTGACACATGATAAAAAGAGATATAGACTTAAGCTGCAGGTCAAAATAAATTTATTGCATGATTAATCACATGTTTGCAATATTTGCCAAAAAACCCCAAACAAACAAATTCTTTCAATTTGATAAAGTAAACATTTTTCTTGCATGTTTGATATTGTTTCGTGGTATGTGCACAATTGTTTGCATTTTGCAAGTCAACATAATCAATAGAAAAATGATTTCAAATTGGCTCAAGGGACAGAAATATGCCATCATAACCAATTGGTAGGCAACTGCAACTTTTTGACACCATGTCGTGAGATTTTAAAAACTGCAACATTTTTAAAAGTCTTCAGAAAATTATTTAAAAAGATTCATTTTAAAATATTCTCGAGGACTTCATTGTGATTGTTTTTTTTTCTTTCCAGAATTGGATAAAATTCCACATACAATTGATGGTTTCTTACAAAGCTTTTTGTGTGTTCGAAACAGAGATAATCAAATTACATTAAATTGCATATTCATACATATCGTCACATGAAAAGAATATTTAGCATTTGCAATGTAATTTGGATTCAATGTGGAATGCTCAGAATGTTGATTTTTATTCATGCATGATAGTTATGTTAATTAAGAATAAATTAAGCGTTTTGTAGTTTTATCCAAGGTTAGAATGTGAAATATTTTCTAAAATACCTTACATATATAAAGTACAAAATTAATATGACATTGATATCTGACCATGTTACCAATTGAACTTAGATTTGTGTAAATTTAATTTTCCATTTGTTATTATAAACTTTGAAATTGAAGCTGGTTGATTGTATAGTTTTTATAAATGCATGATTGTAATTTCTGCACTAATGATGACCATGATGAATCGACTTCTATAATTTAAGCACATTGTATTCCTCTTTTTATTTTTAGAAAGAAATACAGATGAATATGCTAGCAATGTTCATTTGAATCTATATTTTATATGTATTGAATCATTTAAACTTGAACTACAGAGTTCCTTAGAACAGAAATGTTTTTAAACAAATTGATCTATTAGTACTGTGATACAATATACATATATTGTAAATCTTCTTTGTTGTTCATGTTCACATGTTGACTGTACAAGTTCAGTTGCTGAATTGTCATTGTACAATCAACATTCTAAATAAATAAAGTTTCGCTGAATTCAAAAGACACAGATTTTACAGTCTTAAACATTCCCGTCAAATTTTGCTCCGAAAGATTTGATAAAAATTGTGGGCATTTTTATTTTGTAAGAAATTCTTTTGGGATAGACACATTACATTTTTTGATGAGTGGAGCTCAGGAAAGATAAAGTTTGTAAAGTCGGTGGCATATTTTTTTTTATTACGTTCATATTTTGTTACAAATCAGGTTTGTCAACAAAAGAAGTTAAGAAAATATGCGGTGTTTCTTGAAAAATATATCAATTTTTGTGTTCAAAATCCTATGTTTAAATCCCCACATTTTTGTGAAGGAATTATAAATTATTATAAATCCCGTTCGAATTAGATGATGTACGTTTTAAAGTTGTTTATTTACTCATGACAAAGGAATGGTATCAAACCTGTTTTGATGATGTATATGTGGAAATAACCTAAGTGACTGAACTTCCTCAAATAATTAATAAAGTCGGTAAATATTTACTCCTTTATTTACTACATGTGTGACTTTTTAATCCCATATAACCTCTAAAAAGCTGAGGACAATCCTGCATGTGTTACATGATTGGTGGAATTAATTAAACTTTTCACAGAATGGACGCATAAATTTATTAAGAGGACTATTTGCACTGACCTATTTACAGCTCAGGAAGGAATGGGGATTTTTGAATTACGCAAGGTAGCCACAAAACCGGTGTTACGATGAACATGCAATTCATGCATAACCCATTTATGTTAATTAATCAGATGACTTGGACATAGTATAAATAGAGAAAGAAAACCAGAAATTTGTTATAAATCGTCGAAGATGAAGCTGATACACATTGCATTAATTGCTTGTATTCTTTTTTCAAGTGAGAATTATTTCTTTCAAATTATTAATTATAAAAATATAATTTCATTAATTTACTAATTTACTTTAATTATTTGCTGCTTAACACATTATGACAGTTCAAGAATGGGTAGGCACAAAACTCGGATATACTAGTCTATACTCTTCTCTCTATTCATAGGTCTTCAAATGCATTCATCACAACCGCTGTTACCAAAGGACTTAAAGAATCGGGAGAACTTCCGGTGCCCTGATATAAACAGTCCCTATTGTACCCTGGACGGGGCCAAAAGTATATAAGAACGCCTGCGAAGCCTGGAAAGCGTGAGTAGATTAATTTCGCCAAATACATTTTTAATGACTTCTTTTCTCTGCATAGTGTGTTCTAGCTGCCTTAGATTTGTACAAAATAACATGTTTTAACGAGAGAGCCATCAATAATATAACTGATCACCTCATCTCAATACTGTAATAATAAAAATTTATTTGACCGAAACAATTATACACAATATATCTCTTCTTTATTCATGTATACATTATAAATACATTTAAGAATGCATATCCCATTTCCTTTAATTTTAAGCGATATAAAATTTAGTAATTTTTTTCTTGTCAATGACATTTTTTGAGGGACATTTGTTTAGCATAATTTTATAAAGTAAATGAAGTTTTATTCTTTATAGTTTTCGTAATATCTAGACTATATTTTATCAGTTAACAGATAGTTCCATGCATTCAACTTTATTCGAATAATTTACGCAGCCTAGCAGCAGACGCTTTGAAATTCAGAAAAAAATTCATTTTAAATTGGAAATAAATGTATAAAAATATCTCTAAGTAAAACGTACGTATAGTAAATAGGAAAAAAGTTAAAATACAGCCCAAGGTCAAGCAGGTTGACAGATATTTAGTGACGAAAATAAACTTTCCCTTGTTTTTGATGACGTACATGCATGTTTCCATGAGTGACGATTTCGTTATTTATAATGTATTTACTTAGCAAAAGTTTAGAACCCTGTACATAATAATTAATTTCAATTTTTATTTATACAGAAATTGACCTTTAGTTCTGGCAAAGCGTTTTTGCCAATAATCATAGTCAGTGACGTTTTCATTATATATATGCATTATGATATGCACGTCAAAATTAAACATCAAATGAAGAATTACAAAATGCTGAAACTAAATGTTTTACAGGTACGAAGAAAAGGTCAAGCCCTGCACGTAGCACAAAAAGGTTACGATGAACCAAAAGATCATAAAGGTATTTACACATGTATTTATAGTTGTATTTTACTTAAAAAATGATGCTCAAACAATGATCAGAATTGAAACCAATTTATAATTACTTATTCATATAAACATTCTCTTTTACTTAAATATTTGTAATCCAGATTTTATTATTTCCCGCTTAACTTTGGAATGAAAGTAATCTTACCTGTAATAGTGTAGATTCTGTTTTCTCAATGAAATTACACCTGTATCCTCACTTTATTTTCAGGACATCATTTTGATGGATCTCACACTAGAAGTTAGCCAACCCATGAAAATCCAGATTCTGATATTGTATTTTATACGCTTTTTTTAGTATTTTGTCTTTTGTTATATTTATACACCTATTTATTTATTTTTATCAAATTTGTTAATAAATGGAAAATAAATATTTTTCCAAATGCTTTAGATTTTACTTGTTTTATGGAATGTAAAAATACCAACCACAGTCAATATTTTTTTGTTGTTGTTTTTTTTTTTTGGGGGGGGGTTAATTATTGGATATTTCTGTGTCAGAAACGTTCTTATGTTTAGAAAAAAAAAACAACAACAACACAAGAACGCCATGATAATGACAATGATAAACAGGACTTATATAAAGTGCTTTTATTATCGCTGAAGCAAAATGCAAAGTCATTCAATAATGAAAAAAAAATAAGTAAGCAAATATTAAAAAGTAACACCTAAAAGATCACAATTGTAACTTAAATATAACTATTTTACCCCTGCTTTTAAAATAATATATTATAATAATAAAAGTCTATAGAATATTGATTTACACCTCACAAACATGTAACGGCTTCGTTGATTTTTAAACATTTAGGATCGTCCATTGGCTCGCATATACCTGAAAAAAAAATCAGATCTAGTTAAAATTATAAATTTTGGAATAGCAAATGTTGAGAAATTAAGAAGAGATTTCTTTAAATCACACAAAACAAATATACGTTGTTGTGAGTTGTGTTGTATTTGTATTGTTTCATCATGTATATTATTAGTAACATTAAGTTTCTTGAACATTCCAGAGTGGTCAACATGTTCGGTCATTTGATCTAGAACATTCTTAAATTTTGTGTATGTCCAGATTGTTCCAGTAATATCATGTTTTAATAATTTCTAGATTCTAGATTTATGATACTATATAAATACCCTGTCAATTCGATGCATATACAGTGGACCCTCATTTATCCGGACACTTTGGTTCCCAGTCAATTTGTCCGGATATGTGAAGCATCCGGATATCTGAATCACCAGTTAAACAAGACAAAATTACATTTACAAATTTCGTTCCGATGAAAAATCGTCCGGATACTGAAGCATCCGGATATATTCTGGCGTCCGGATATCGAGGGTTCACATAATTTCTAGAATATTCTAGATTTATGATACTATATAAATACCCTGTCAATTCGATGCATATATATACTTTGTCGTACAAGCACTATTGAGATATAAATGGGATATATTTTCACTGGGACATTGTGTGCAGCAACGGACACTCTGATGTATGTATTTTTAAATTCTTGCTAAGTTTGTACTTTATGTTTGATATATTTATTATATATTACAGTAAATAAATTATTGTTAAGTTTAAATTGTGTTATTGATCTTTGCTGGCATTTCGGGAAATTCTGACCCATAACAGAATTGGGGGCTCGTCGGGATAAAGAATTTCTTGCACTTCTGTAGTTTATTGTCAGAATTTTGTTTATTGAACCGTTAAATTTGATTATAAGCCAGCAGAAATCAACATGGTGTTTTCGGTCACAGACTTTCTTAATTCACCAAGTGTTCAGGTTTTTGATACGTTAAAAAAGGATGACTTGATCGCATTAGGTTTGCTTGGGTTAGATGTTAAATCCTCTCAGAAAAAGCAAGATATTAGAATAAAGGTTGCAAACAAATTAGTAGAAGAAAACGTCTTTGAAAAATACGATCTTCCAGAATATACATTTAAATCAGAGTTAGGCTCTTATAAAATGGCAGAATATCAGTTTCAGTTAGAGTTAGAGAAAATGCGACTTGAAAGAGAAAAATTAGAAAGAGAAGATCGAGAAAGGGAAAGAGAAGAGCGAGAAAGAGAGAAAAGAGAGAGAGAGAGAGAAAATTTGAATTAGAAAAATTAGAAAGACAAGAGCATTTTGAGTTAGAGAAATTAAAATTACAGCACAAACCAGAACCGTCAATTGTCAAAACTGAATTTGACGCAGCAAAAAATATCAGATTAGTTCCAAAATTTCAAGAAAAATCTGTAGACAAATATTTCCCCCAATTCGAAAAGGTCGAGAGAATCTTAAATGGTCACGGAATGTTTGGTCAACGATGTTACAAAGTGTACTGGTTGGAAAAGCGGCTGAGGTATACTCTGCATTAGGGGTAGTTGAGAGTTCAGACTATGAGAAGGTCAAAGAAGCAATATTAAAAGCATATGAATTAGTACCTGAAGCGTATAGACAAAAGTTCAGAAAGTATAGAAAGTTTGATAATCAAACATTTGTTGAATTTTCACGAGAGAAAGAAGATTTATTCGATCACTGGTTTAGATCTAAGAAACTTGATAAAACTTTTGCTAATTTGCGCCAAGTCATCCTGGTAGAAGAGTTTAAGGAATGTGTTTCTCAAGATTTGAAAACACATTTAGAAGATAAGAATGTGAAAACTCTTGAAGAGGCAGCAGTCATATCTGATACTTATGCTCTGTCTCATAAAAAGAATTTTGTATCAAGATCTCAGACTAGCAGTAATTCTACCAATTCAGACACATATAAAAAGAGTGGTTCAGGGTCTCGGTCTTCCACAATTTCCCAGTCTCCATCCCAAGGTGGTTTTAAGTTCGGTCCAGGACGTTTTGAAGGATCATCTGGAATAGGGTCGCTTCCTACGTGTAGTTATTGTAAGAAAAAAGGTCATCTGATCAGTGAATGCTTTAAACTTAAGAGAAAAAATGACTTTGATAAAACTCAACCACACGCTTGTGCGGCAGTTAGAGGTGATAGAGAAGCCTTAGTTTCGATTTGTTCTGACACTCCTGATGTCCAGGGTTCACAGTCCAGTTCTATTGATTCTATGGAGGAGTATAAGCCCTTTATGTCTCAGGGATTTGTTTCACTCGGTGACTCTAGCGAAATTAAACCTGTCCAGATTTTGAGAGATACTGGTGCTGCCCAGACTTTGTTATTAGAGGGCGTGCTTCCTTTGTCTGAGCAGACTTCTACTGGTGGGTCAGTTTTATTACAGGGTGTGGAGCTAAGCGCCATTGATGTTCCCCTGCATAGAATTAGTTTGAAGTCAGATATAGTTACTGGACCTGTTATCGTAGATGTTCGACCTACTCTTCCCGTTCCAGGCATTTCTTTGTTGTTAGGCAACGATCTAGCTGGTGGGAAGGTTGTACCTGATCCTATAGTTTGTGAGAAAATCACTTCCAATGTCATGTGCGATGATGAAGATGATGACATTTATCCAGCCTGTGCTGTTACTAGAGCGATGGCCAGAAGACGAGAAATGGAGGCAGACCATACTCAAGCCTTTGACGAGACGAATTCCTCTGTTGATATTGATTTGAATGACACTTTCTTATCTGACCTTGATGGCACTCAAACAAGCATGGAACCGCACAATATAAAGAAGCAAAAGAAGAAAGAACTTTTACCAAAATTTGGTGGTGAGGATGATGAGTTGCATCCACTAGTTAGCCAAGGCAAGGACATCCTCAGCCGAGAACGTTTACTCTCTGAACAACATAAAGACCCAGATATCATTCAACTTAGTAAGAGGGCACTTCCACCAGAAGAGGCTACTAAAGTTGGAGAATGCTTCTATATGAAAGATGGCATCCTTATGCGAAAATGGCGACCACCTGACGCTTTTCCAGATGAAGTGTGGCGTGTTGTTCACCAGATAGTGGTCCCAGCTGCTTATCGTCGAGATGTCATGAGTTTAGCTCACGATACACCTATGGCTGGTCATTTAGGTATCAATAAGACTTATAATAGGATTTTGAGTCATTTTTATTGGCCTAAGCTAAGAAAGGATGTTTCGAAGTTTTGCAAGTCATGCCATGTCTGTCAGATGGTAGGTAAACCAAATCAGAAGATACCATCTGCTCCTCTTCAACCCATTCCAGCTTTTGAAGAACCGTTTAGTCGAGTGTTGGTGGATTGTGTAGGACCTTTGCCTAGGACTAGATATGGGAACCAGTATTTACTTACCATTATGTGTACATCCACTCGATTTCCTGAAGCCATACCTCTAAGGAATATAAAGGCAAAGAGCATAGTTAAGGCCCTAACCAAGTTTTTCAGTTTTGTAGGAGCACCTAAGGCAATTCAGTCGGATCAAGGGTCAAATTTTATGTCTGGGTTGTTCCAGCAAGTCATGCATGAGTTGGGTATAAGGCAATATAGATCAACTGCTTATCATCCTGAGTCCCAGGGAGCGCTAGAACGTTTTCATCAAACCCTAAAAACAATGCTGAAGACCTATTGTTACCAGTATGAGAAAGACTGGGATGAAGGGGTTCATCTTGTACTATTTGCTGCACGAGAGGCAGTCCAGGAGTCTCTTGGGTTTAGTCCTTTTGAATTGGTGTTTGGTCATACGGTTAGGGGTCCTTTGAAATTGTTAAAGGAAAAGTGGCTGACTGAGACTAGTGATCTTAATCTTTTAGATTATGTGTCTGATTTCAAAGAAAAACTTTACAATGCTTGTAAATTAGAACAAGAAAATTTGAAGAATTCTCAGATGAAAATGAAAATGTGGTATGACAAAGATGCCAGAAATAGGGTGTTTAAGCCAGGTGATAAGGTTCTTGTATTTTTACCTATTCCTGGTCATCCTTTACAGGTAAGATTTTATGGCCCTCATGAAATTGAAAGCAAGATCAGTGATGTAAACTATGTAGTTAAGACACCAGGTCGACGTAAAGAGAAACGGGTTTGTCACATTAACATGTTGAAAGAGTATTTTGAAAGGTGTGACCGAAATTCTGTAAAACCAGTTTCCAATTTAGCCAATGCTAAGACTGTTCAAAATTGTATTGAAAGTGATACGAGTAAAGAAATGAATGAGAAAGATTGTAATCAGAGTGTCCGCTTGAAAAACTCAGAAATTTTGGCTGATTTTGATGCCAAACTTGGACATTTGAACATTCACCAAAAAGAACAAGTTAAAAACTTGATAAATGAGTATCATCAAATCTTCTCGGATGTTCCAAAGAAAACTAATGCAGCTTGTCATGATGTCATAGTGAGTGACGTTCTGCCTATCAAACAACATCCGTACCGTCTTAATCCAATAAAATTGCAGTACCTAAGAAGGGAAGTGCAGTACATGTTGGACAATGACATTGTTGAACCTAGTAAAAGTGATTGGAGCTCACCATGTATTCTTGTACCAAAACAGGACCGTTCGTACCGATTATGTACAGACTTTAGAAAGGTGAATTCTGTTACCAAAACTGATTCATATCCAATACCTAGAATCGATGACTGCATTAAAAACATTGGAAACGCGAAATTTGTCAGTAAATTTGACCTGTTGAAAGGCTACTGGCAAGTACCGTTAACAGAAAGAGCAAAAGAAATATCTGCTTTTGCTACACCAGATGGACTTTACCAGTATAAAGTAATGCCTTTTGGCATGAAAAACGCACCGGCTACATTCCAAAGGATGATTCACTCCCTTCTTCAAGACCTTGAGGGATGCGAGGCCTACATTGATGATGTCGACATATACAGCAACACATGGGACGAACATCTCCGAATCATGCGTGCTTTATTTGACATTTTAGCTAAAGCAAACTTAACTGTGAATCTTGAGAAGAGCGAATTTTGTCATGCTTATGTAGAGTATTTAGGTCATAAAGTAGGTCAAGGTTATGTTACACCCATTATGGCTAAAGTGGAAGCTATTGCAAAGTTCCCGATTCCTACAAACAAGAGAGAATTAATGAGGTTTTTGGGCATGGCTGGGTTTTACAGAAAATTTTGTCCAAATTTTTCCTCAGTTGTTAGTCCACTTACAAATCTTTTACAAAAGAGGGTTAACTTTAAATGGACAAAGGACTGTGAAAAATCCTTTCATAAAATCAAATCTGTCTTTATGAGCAACCCAGTTCTGTCAACTCCAGATTTTTCTAAGCAATTTAAGCTTACTGTTGATGCTAGTGATATTGGAATCGGGGCAGCTTTGTTTCAAGAACATCCCAGCTAACACAAAAACATTTTTAAAATGTTCTTAAAACATTTTTAAAATGTTGCGAAAACATTTTAAAAAATGTTTTAATCACGTGATTTTGTATGGTTTTTTAAACGTTTTAAAAACATTTTAGTGAAATATTTCAGCAAATGTTGTCAGCACATTTTCTTAAAATGTTTCAAAAACATTTTTAACAATGTTTTAATCGCGTGATTTTGTATGGTTTTTTAAACGATTTAAAAACATTTTATGAAATATTTCAGCAAATGTTTCCGGAACATTTTCTTGAAATGTTACAAAAACATTTTTCAATAATGTTTTAATCACGTGAATTTGTATGGTTTTTTAAACGTTTTTAAAACATTTTACAAAATGTTTCAACAAATGTTATCATAACATTCTTTTAAAATGTAACAAAAACATTTTCAAAAAATTTTATTCGCGTTAATTTGTATGGTTTTCAAAACGTTTTTAAAACATTTAAGTCGAGGTTACAAAAGTATTTTTCCTGAAAGTTTACCTTTTCTCATTAAATAATGATATATTTATATTTTAAAAGAAATAAACACAAATTATATTTAATTTTTAAACCTTTAATACAAACCCATATTCAATATGTAAATCACATTTAAATTCCATTCTCGGTACAAGTTTTGATTTATTTTCTATCAAGTCACCGGGTTTTTAAAGAGTGAAAACGGCGTCTATTAATCCATTCACTGAATTTTAAAAGAACAGAATCACAGAAATCCTATGTTCACTGTATCGGTCGAACAGAGCGGCGGATCTATAAGTTAGAATCACATACACTGAAATGGCTGATAAGGAATCTCTCCCCGCGGAAAAAATAGCACAACCTGTAAAGATACGGAAAATGGTGTCTGTATCTACATCTAATGTATCTTAAGATGATCAATGAAAATTTACAAAAAATATTTTAAATAATTATATCAAATTTAAAAAAAGCCTAAAAATAATTACTATGAAAATAATGTCATTGAAGAGTAATAGTATTTACGTAAACCTTTGTCTTCACTAAAGGCGGGTCTTTTGAATGTGGGAATTTGAACAAAATTCGCGGCCGGAAATTCGAATGATGGAACCAACACCATACTGCAAAGAAATTTCATTTTAAAATAAACATATTGCTTGATGATTAACATTTCACAAATACAACTTGAATCAAGGATATAATTGTGTAATTAAGAATGTAATAATCAAATCAAATACATGTATTTAACCTTAACATGCTTAACGCTTTGTCTTTGCTACATACATTTGTATACAATCATTGATCATGCACTGGTAGTGTAAAAGTCATTTTTAAATGATCTTTTAAAGTCTATGATAATTAATAATTCTTACCATTCAGAGTTAATTAATCCCGAGGTTGTTATTGTGGTTTATATGATACAAAGTCTTCTCATTCAAATCGGCACGGAGGAAATGCGCACATCTTGTTTACCAGAATTCAAAATTTGGCCTAGATAAGCTGCAAACCACTATACTCTGTAACGCGCTGCCCAGCAGGAGAATTGCATAACAAGGTTATCATGACATTGAAACTGACCAGTGTGCCAATCCCTATCTAATGCCTCAGAGTAAAAATCTGGGAGATCACAAATTTGATGAAGAACATTAAAAAAAAAACCATAAAGAATATTATTAAATGGTTATGTTTTTATTCATTTATTTATATTTTAAATTTGTTTGTTTGCCCATCCTTTCATTTATTGATTTTTTTGACGAATCTTTTATTTCATCCAAGGATTTTATACATGTCTGTTTAATCAATAAGCCAAAACTATAAAATACCGGAAAAAAATCTTTCAATTAAAAAATTACTACAATTCCTCATTTTAACACTATTCTTTCTATATATTCTCTTTTTTTCTTCATAAACTCAATTTTAGGAAAATCGCAATCATACATTATTTGAATGTTTTAAGAAAATTTTGAAGGTAACATTAAAAAATGTTGCAGCAATGAGAAATGAAGTCTGTAAAAAAAAAAAAAATCCAGTAAATTGAATGTTCTAAAAACATTCACGCAACATACTCTTAAAATTACTAAATGAATTAAATTGCGCCGCAATTACATAAATGTTTCAGGAACATTTTGAAAATGTTTCCAAAAAATGTTGCAAAAACTATAATCAAAATGTTTCAGTTGTAGTAAAAAGAATTATTTTATTTAAGGTTTTAAATAAACATTTTCACTGCAAAGGCTGAAATATACCCGGAATTGAATATTTTACTAACAGCGATATTAAGAGTGTTTTAAAAATATTTTTAAAATGTTCATTCCAAATGTTTCAGAAACATAATATTCAATGTTTCCGATTTACGGAAAAAAAATGTTTCATTTCATATTATAAGAACGTTTTTAAAATGTTATATAAAATCTTTAATATTTGAAAGCAATACATACCCTTTGAATAATTTTTGACTGACGTTTCAAAAACATTTTAGAAATATGTTCCTGAAACAATATTAAAAATGTTTCAAAAACATTTTGACAATGTTCCTTCCAAATGTTTCAGAAACGTTTTCATGCAATGTTTCAGATTTATGGAAAAGGAATGTTTCATTTCATGTTTTAAGAACGTTTTTAAAGCGTAATATAAAAATCTTTAATATTTGAGAGGTTAACATACCTTTTGAATCATTTTTAAAACGTTTCAAAAACATTTTAGAAAAACGTTCCAAAAGGATTTTATCATAAGCTTCTTAAAAACATTTTAAAAATGTTTTTAAAATGTTATAATGAGAAGAGGAAATGTTTTAAAAATATTTTTAAAATGTTTAGTCTGAAATGTTTCAAAAAAACCTTTTTACAACACTAATAAAATGTTTTGAAAATGTTTTGTGCTACCTGGGATAGTGACAAGGTAGATAGAGTTGTTTCTTATTTTTCAAAGAAACTTACAAAATGTCAACAAAAGTATTCCACCATTGAAAAGGAATGCCTTGCTTTGTTGTTAGCCTTACAGCTAGGGGTGGGACGATATACCGATACACCGATACATACCGATATTTTCCTGCAAGATGCGGTTTACGATACAAGCACTCACATATCGGTACGAAACGATACACGAAGGACCCATCCAAAAATTTAAAATGAAAGTACCTGTCCTTTGAAAATGGCGGCTTGTACGAAGTGAAGAGATTATTTTGATATTGAAGACGCACTTTAGAACTAATAAGTCGTTGATTAGGGGTAAAACGTTTTCACTTTTAAGCAGGCTCGGGAGATTGGACAAGAAAAGTTCAGTATGAAATGCGTTCTATACACAGAAAATATCGTTTCCAGAACATTTGATATTATAAATTGTTAATCTATCTCGTGCTTTTTTTGTAATCTCAACTTGGCGACACACTTTCAGCAATGATTTAATAATAATGTAAATATGATCGATGTTTTTAAATGAATTTTTAGTCCGTGTTCTCTGATGAAATACACAACCATTTGTGAACAAACTCTGAATAGTAATAATAGTATGTACATGTATCATTGTTTTGTACAGTTTTAGTCAATGAAATTGATGAACTTCAAGTTTTAATTTCAAACCAAAGTTAACATGATTTGATGTAGAATAATTTGTTGAATTAATGTCTGGACAAAAAAATAAAATACTTCTTATTTGGAATAGTTTTATAATTTATCATAATATCGAGATACGTATCGTATCGTGCCAATATATCGAGATACGTATCGTATTGCAAGATGTGTGTATCGTCCCACCCCTACTTACAGCATTTTGATGTTTATCTGAATGTTACTTTGCATCCAATTCTTGTATATACAGATCACAACCCCCTGACATTTTTGCACAAATTGTCAAACAAGAATCAAAGACTGACTAGATGGAGTTTGTTGTTACAAGAATACAACATAACAATTAAGCATATCAAAGGCAAAGACAATGTTATTGCAGATGCCTTGTCCAGAGTATCATGAACAAATTAGATTTGTATTAATGTACATATATTTTACTTTAACAATATAAGTTTTCATTGACATTCAAACTTTTTAAGGGGGGAGGTGTTGTGAGTTGTGTTGTATTTGTATTGTTTCATGTATATTATTAGTAACATTAAGTTTCTTGAACATTCCAGAGTGGTCAACATGTTCGGTCATTTGATCTAGAACATTCTTAAATTTTGTGTATGTCCAGATTGATCCAGTAATATCATGTTTTAATAATTTCTAGAATATTCTAGATTTATGATACTATATAAATACCCTGTCAATTCGATGCATATATATACTTTGTCGTATAAGCACTATTATATATACTATTATATAGATATAAATGGGATATATTTTCACTGGGACATTGTGTGCAGCAACGGACACTCTGATGTATGTATTTTTAAATTCTTGCTAAGTTTGTACTTTATGTTTGATATATTTATTATATATTACTGTAAATAAATTATTGTTAAGTTTAAATTGTGTTATTGATCTTTGCTGGCATTTCGGGTAATTCTGACCCATAACAACGTATAGAAGTGAACAGTCCCCAGTTAATTTTTAAATAAAAAAAAATAACCAAAATATAAATCATGAAAATACTTTCACGCTTGTGAAACAATTATAAAGCCAAACTTTCCATTATTTTAGATACATTCACAACAGCATTGCTCCTCATTTTGGCATGCATTTCTCTCATTTTAGATCATGAATAACTTAGTTGGGGAAATCATTATTATGATCTTAATATGTTTAATTGTAATAGACTCAATATTTAAAATGTATAATGTTATGAACACACACTTTTGCGAAATCCTGCCCTGTATGATAAAAAGTTTAGGTTCTTCCCCAAAAAGATTCATTCTACTTTCTGAAAAAAGGTAGAAGCATTATTTGTGTCTGATACATTTCAACAAAAGTAAGGTAGATGTCCAGTGCGTCCCAGGCATAAATATGTTCTGTGTTTTGTTGCGATTTCTGGGTACCCCAATTGACCCCCTCCCCCATACCCCCGTAAAGTATTTACGCATTCTATGTACTTGTACCTGGATGTCCTGTGGGGTCCCCCATGGGAGGCTGTCCTTCAAACCAGGAACAGTTAAAGTCTCCGAGTTCAAGTCCGTTGATTTTTCCATCTGAATCCGAGTCTTTTCCACATAGCTCCTGAGTCCAGGTATAGTTAGCGTCCATAAAATCCTTTAAGTTAATAAAAAATGGATGATCAACAGATATTATTCTTTAAACTTTAGTTAAATATTCTATATATAGAATATAGTATACATTATACACGCTAGTGGTTGGAACATTTGCAATGGAGTCATGATGTAAGGAGTTGTTTCGATCCTTAAGTCGCGGGTTTGAATCCCATCGAGGGACGTGGAGACTGGTCCTTCAAATTAGACCGTATACCGAGGTCCCGTGTCGCAGTATACGTGTTGGATGCTCAATGGCCACCGAGTGCATGTCTAAATGTGTAACTTTCCATGGCCGGTATAAGTGAAACATTTCTGAAGGGATGTTATACAACATGAATTCTATAACATACGCAAAATGCCATTCTTAAAAGTTTGGTTACATTAAAAGTTTAAATCTAAAGTTTAATTTTTTCTAGGACTAAGTTGAAACATCGAATTTAAGCTTTTAATGTACTTCAGTATTTCATTTTCTATTTTACCTGGCCAAACGGATTTAGAGAGCCTCCTCCATTTGCAATATTGTGCCCTACTCCGTTCCATAATCCGAACACATTGGTACACGGGTTGGGAACGTTGATTCCGTTAGGTATCTTCAAGCGATAACCGGGCAGTCCAAACACAGAGAAAGATAAGAAAAGCACAGTTAGTACTCCTGACAACATTTCAGTCCCAGTGTAGAATCCAGATTGCCACGACCTTTAGACTTTCTAAACGGTAACAATTGATAATACTATGTCTGTTCTTTCATATCGGGAAAGTTGACCAAACACATAACGCACTTACAATCAGTGATACGAAGATTTACTCTTTGATATTAATTATTAATTCATTTTTTTTAATGTTCTCATTTGTTTTTTCTTTAATTTCTTCATATCAATGCTTTGATTCTTTATTAAAAAGGAAAGTATTAATCATTATAATTAAAAAAATAATTACTTAAAATTTCGCCTTATCATTAATTTACAACGTTCGTTAACTGAAGTATGTACACTCTTTCGACTTATAAAGGCTTTAAGCCAACCTCAGTCCAGAAAATATCACTGGTCTCGTAGAAGAGGGGAAAAATGAAAAGCACTTATAAATATCGAAAAGAGAAAAAGTAATCGGTACTTTGTATTAAGGGTGATAAAATTACTGTTCCAGTCTTCAAATTCGTTTGAAAGGCGCTAATTAATCACAAGTGTATGTTAAAATATACAATGTAGGATAAGATAACGGGCTCCTTATTTAAGTCAGCATGTTAACATGCCACAGAACTATGTAGGAAATATTAAAATATTACTTTCGCGGATTAATTATGAAAAATGTACTCCAAATACTGTGTACAAGTGCACTTGTAAGTACAATTGATATGCAATCCATATTCCTGTACTGGTGAACGTGAAGGATAAAACATTTCACACATTCTTCAAACAAATAACATTTATCAGTCATTTGAAACAGTCATAAAAATTATTTTTGCAAATTAGCTGCGGTGAGCTTGCATATAAGCATAAGAATACATAAAAATTATTTTTGCAAATTTTTGTTACCTAAGAAAAATTTTCAATGCATACCACGATTGTGCATGCAATATATTACATACATGTATAACCTATTCATAGTGACATGTACGTGTAAATAAAACCTGTTCAGTAATCAGATCTGAGACCTTTCAAAAAAGCATAATAAAAGTTCAGATTGATTTGAAATAAGTATAATATTTACAAGTTTTCCTAGAATACTGTCTTGCATGCACGAAAAAAAAACTCACCTAAAATCATAAAAAAGAGAAGAATCATCTGCAAATTGAATTTCAATGTCACCATAACGATATTTAAAACTATACAATAAATTATCATTATATCACGTATTCATTGCATTTATTCCTTTGTACATGTACGCCGCATTTGGGTCCTATGATCCCTTGCACTTCGTTATTAAGTCCCATATAGTGCCTTGCCTTTTGTAATTAAGTCCCGTGATCACTTACATTTAGTTACTGCACTTTGTATTTGAGTGAAACATATGGAGAACAGTATTCAAGATCAAAAGTCCGGCCATAAAGCAATACATTATACATGTAGGAGCAGAGCAAACACTGACCTCCAAAACATCAGAGGAGGGATCAGGTGCCATGATGTGTCCTATGATCCCCTACACTTCGTGAACGAGTACTTTGATGTCTTGCTTTTTTTATGAAACAAGCCTTATTTGTATTTTATAACAGACTTCAGTTTATAACAGTATTCCATCTAAAAATACATTTGAGTATATAAGGACGTAATAAATCAGGTTGCCAGCCGACTTCAAAAGTCATATTAGTTAACCTGTCACATGTATGTAGACTGTTTATAGTGTACACCGAATGTACATATTGTAAAATCCCACAATCAATAACCAAACTCAAAAATTGGCCTAAGCAATCTTGATATTAAGAACATGCTCACATGTTCAGAATTAAACAAGTGGCCTTAAAAATAAAATAAAACTTTTTTTTTCATTTATTTAAACCTTTCTATACTATTATACATTCTACGTATTTTGCATACACTACTATAACACATTCAGTACAAAATAATCATTGAATGAAATGTGCACTAATGTTCATAATGTATAATTAGAAATTGACATGTTATATACAAGTGATGTTGGCATTAATCTTCATACAATTGGCATCAGACATGGGTTCACAAATACCTGAAAATACAGAGAATGAAAGCCATCCTTTTACAATTCTTTATATACAGTGAAGCTAAATACACGAATATTCAGGTATCTACAGAAGTGAACAATGAAGAAAAAACAATCAGTAGTTGAAGTTGCAAAAAGTTTTTTTAATGTTAAAAACACACTATAAATTACAGACTTTTCAATCTCAAGTTATCCTTTTCAAGAAATTGCAGCTATTAAGGTAGCACCGACATAGAATAAATGCGAAAATCTTAAGTTATCTTGATATGTTTTGAAATAAGGCGTGCTTAATTATCTATAGTTCCCCTGATTTAAGGTATAAATGGGGTATATGTTGTATCCCTTTCCCATCTTCCCCATTAATTTGGTTAGTCCACCAGTTAATGTACTAGTGACGTCATACCTGGATGTCCAGTGGCGTCCCCTGCTGGAGCGTCCCCCTGCTTCCACACACAGTTGGGGTCCCCTAGCTCCTCCCCGTTTGTCTTGCCGTCCATGTCAGAGTCTTTCTGACACAAGTCCTTGGTCCATTGAGTATTAGCTGCTACAAAGTCCTGAAAATCACAATCACAAATTCGTTGATCATACTACAACTGAAACCATGCTTTCGATCCAGCTCTTCTTTGTTGTATCTTAGTAGATTGTTTTTTTTTATATACAGGTAATACATCTTTTACAGAATTCAAACTCTGACAACTTCTTTCCACGATTTTGGTGGTTTTTTTTACTTTATATATTTTATTATCTACAGCTGAAACATAGACCACTGCAAAAGATTATTAATGGATTTGTAGAGAGGAGTTTTAAGTTTTCATTATTTTTACTATCTTAGAAAATCATTTTTGGAGTACTTTTCCTTTGAGTTTAGAATTGTACAGTATCTTTCAAGACCTATTCATGACATGATTCAAAGCGATGAAAGAGTAAACTTAAAAAAGGAATGAATAAAAGGATATGAATAAAATGAAATATTACCGCTCCGAAGACATTTCCTGGTCCACCTCCAATTTCTATGTTGTGTCCAACTGCATTCCATAAACCGACTACATTAATGCAGGGGTTAGGGACATTAATGCCGTTGGGGATAAGGAGCCGGAAACCAGGGTGGGACAGGGCGGTCCCACAGACAAACAGAAGAGCTAACAGGGACCTCATGATGGAACACTAGTGTTACACGGTGTGGACTGTTACTATACTGCTTATCTGACAGTTTAGGAGCGGGGCGGATGTCTTATCTTTGGTCAAGGGGAATTCATACGTTGTGGGACAACTGACTTAAATGTTGTGTTAAAGTACCTTGTCCTGATAAATGATCTCCATCGATACAGCTGTTCTAGTGCTAAACTTACTCGACCTTATTTAACATACTTTGTCGTTTTAAGAATTTTCTGTATTTCAGAATCTATTGCCAATTTGCCTTTACATCGAAAATAAATTGAAATACAATTAGAATTGTCCCAATGAAACTAGTGTCACCCGCAGGTCAGTCTGACATTTAAATGTACACATTAACTTACCTTGAGGAGGAACTCTGCTATCCTGCATTTGCTCATGTCCTGGATCTTCTGGATTGTAATTGGTTGAAGGATGCAACACCCTAAGTCAAAACCTACTGAATGCGAGAAACGACCTTCCATATTCTTAGAGAAAGATCATGACCTAAACTTTCATTCCACTTAACCCTTTTCCAAACAGCCTATGGTTTGATTTCCTAAAATAGATAAAATAATATGAAACTTTAACACTTTTTAAAAAAAATTGTGTCATTGGCGAGGGACATGTGATAAGACTAGCGTGACCTTTCAAATCAATTCTTAGAATTTCACACTTCATGGGATCCATGACCCTGTCCTTATTCAAATGACCATGAGTCAGGATTGTTTAATACCCTGAGGTAACATACAGTTAGCCATCCAGTACACAATTTTGAAACCAGTGACTTATCCAAATTACCCCGGGTTGCTTGGTTAAAAAAAATAACACCTACTTATTTGATATAATGTGAAATATAATCATAAATATGATTTTATAAAATGACAATTCAGATAAAAGTAAAAGTGCTCCTAATTCAGTTATATAAATTTTTTTTGCATGAATTATGGTTGAAATGAAATATAGGGAGATAACGAAGAGTATTCAAGCTCAAAAAGTCCATTAAACAACGCAAAATAGGACCTCCAAAACAGGTGATCAGGTGCCATGGAGGAATGAGTATCCCCTGTCGGTCGGTCAAACCTGCCGTGTGCTCCATGTTATGATCAGGAAATAACGAAAAAAATCAGTCGTCAATTCAGTGTATAAATGATGGACTAACAATTAGTATGAAAACGTTGTTAGCAATGATGAATTGTATTTGCTGACAAGATAATTGTATCGACCATAGAACTTACTGAATGATGAATTTAAAAAAGCAATCAATTATTTTTGTATCAACAAAAAATTTAAAAACGAACATTGGGACTTCTGTAAACCCTAACTCCACCTATTTTTAATCTTGCGAGGAGGAGGTTACAATTATACGTAAAACGCAACTTGTAATTTAATTTATCCAGATAAGCTCAAGAATAAACTATATAATTGTGCCCTTCTTAATACAAGGAGTAAACTAGATAGAGGTAATTAGAGCACTGAGCTCACAAAATGATATTCCATATGTTCACAGTAGCACAGTCCAAGTTTTGCTCTGGGAGACCCGAAATAGAGTCAGATCATAGAGTAAAACAGGAAGTGCACAATGACAGTATGTTATAAAGAATCTGTAAAAGCATAATTTATTTTTATTTTGTGGTAAAGGAAGAGATGGATACCCCTCAATGTTATAGAAAGAATGGCGGTGTCAATGTTTTGCAGTGGGAAACTCAAAATATTTGTCCGATCAAAAGGTAAAATAGGATGTCACAATCGCACTATGTAACAAAGATTCGATGAAAGTATCATTAAATTTCATTTATTGGTATATGAGGAATTGCAGATAAGAGATGGGAACCCTAAAGTGTGACGAACAGACTGGCAGACATTCCCATCACTATATATTCCCCTGGTTTTTCGAGCGGGTATTGTAAATATGATCAAATGACAGAAGAAGTTATCTCAATGAAAATATCTGACACTTCTTATCAGGTGACCCACTTTACATGCTTACATGGTCTCCTGATTAACGACAGGTGTACTTATGAAACCTACTTTTAATAGATAAACATGTGACAGTCATAAGAACAGAAAAAAAAATCAGAACTCAACCCTTGTGTGTATGTGTAAACCGATTGTAGAGTTTATCCATAAAGAATCTTTCTTGTAATTTTATCAATTTATTATAAAAATGAGAGGTACTATAAAGTGATCGGGATGTTTCTTCGTCAGTAAGTTCGTCCGTCTGTTTCACTTTTCGGATGCACAGCTTTTATCCACATTTCATCCTATACCACTGAATAAAATTTTATAAAACTTTCAAAATTTGATTCTTCATCCATAATGCCATTATGCACCTCCTATATTACTTTGTGATTGGACACTTATTTTGAGTTTCCCAGAGAAAAACATGGACTTTGCCATGATAATCGTATGGGGAGCGGGTGTATCATTTAGTGAGCTTAGTGCTCACAGTACCTCAAGTTTTAAAGCGGCAATGCGGCTGCTAATCGTGTGCTTTTTCATTCAAATTTACCCAATATATCATTCAGGAATAAGGTAAAAAGTTGAAGTAAGCATTTTAAGAAAAAAAATATTCTCTCCTCATACAAAATTAACGTAATTAGAATCTGCCGGAAAACCAAGGGTCGTACAACTTTGATCTGTTTAATTGTACCACGTGAATTCTAAAATGACACATGCATACAATGTAGAGTTTACAAGTATAATGGAATATTAGGTAAAAGCAATTCTCAGATTAATAATATTTAACATTTTAGTCTGCATTCAGACGAATTAAACATGAATAAGTACAAATGTTGACGTTTTGTGTATTGGGGTGCAGGAAAGGAAAATCCACCAAATCATACGTCATCGCGGCAAAATGTCAAACAAAATATCTTTCTGCAGTTCCAATACAGTTTGCTTTTCAAATGGCAATAATTTTTTTATGTCATAAGTGCATTTTTATGTCGAGTTTACACTGATTTTTTTCTTTGAAAGCCATGGAGACACAAGAAATGATAGCATGTATCAACAAACCTGTAGGGTATAACCTTCGTGAGCCCCACGTGAATGTCGCCGAGATCCCGTTTCTTCTTCATCCAATGATTATATTAACAGGTCTGGACGATTTCCAAATAAGGAAGTCAGGAGCGATAACCGTGAATGCTATAAATACACAGAATAAACAATTTGCAAGTCTTTCTGACCAATCAGATAACAGCATTTATACAAACCCAAAAGAAAATACATCGGAACGAAATTTTTATATGCTATTTTGTCTTGTTTAACTGGTGATTCAGATATCCGGATGCTTCATTTATCCGGACAAATTGATTGGGAACCAAAGCGTCCGGATAAATGAGGGTCCACTGTAAATAAAACACGTGGTTTTATCGTTTTTTGCTCAAAAGATTTTTTTGGAACAATTTTTTGTAAATTTTTTGTAAATTTTATGCATGTTTAGGAATTATATTATATTTATGACAATTCTACCATGAACAAGCACGACTTGAACGCTTAGAAAACGTTTTAAGTGGGATTAAAAATCT